>NW_025227791.1:3604-46425 GCF_018294505.1 Triticum aestivum | reverse complement strand
TGTCATAGTATGCCTAGTAGTTGAAGGAACAATCATATCAACTCTTGGAATGTGCACCGTGTGCTTGTTCTCCTCGTGGCCAACACGTCGTTTTATTTCCTGTTCAGCTTTGCAAGCAAGATGAAACAAATGGTCCATAGGATAACACTCTTCATGAATTAGTATCTCTTGAATATCACGGTTTAATCCTCCCCAAAATCTATCCATAAAATCATCTTCACTTTCTTCTAAAGAGGAATGCAACAAGGTAGTTTGTAAATCATCATAATATTTTGTTACAGTTTCACTACCTTGTTTTAAGTGTTGCAACTTCTTAATCATGTCACGAGTATAATAAGCAGGGACGAAAGTATGTCGCATGGCAAGTTTGAAATCATCCCAAGTAGTAGGTATATAATCAGGGTGTAACCGACAATATTCACTCCACCAAACCAAAGCATAACCAGTGAAAGAACCAATCGCAACCTTAACCTTTTTATGTTCATTGAAATTATGGGAAGCAAATATATTTTTTATGTCGAACTCCCATTCAATATATAAAGCAGGTTTAAAACGGCCATTAAATGGTGGTATAGATACATTAACCTGATCATGTGCATTTGGATGTTTGTGCACCTCTCGTGATGGTTGTGGTATTTGCAAAGGTGGTGGCACGTCTCCCGCGATCGACAAAGCCCATGAATTGACTCTGGATCCTGTCATGATTAGTAGAACAAGAAACAAAACCCAAAAATAATGTTCCTATAACTACTAGGATGTGGTGGTAAAACGCTCATAGTAAAGCAAATATCAATGTCTTACAAGTTCTTACCATGCAGCAGGCGGTGATCGGCAACCAGCGGTGTCAAGTAACTCCGAATATTGAGTAAAGCGATTGCCAGGGGAGCGTACGTATACACGGTGTAGAAATATGTGGAGCTGGGTTGGCTATATATGGTAGCAAAAGATTAGCAATAATCAATTCAAAGATGCAATGTTGAATAAACGCTCAACGATGGTACTATGCTGGTCCTAGGCTAGACCGGACTAGAGACGCGAGCCTAGAACACTAATGAGGTCACGGCGTAGCACAACTAGCATCAATGAAGGATACTAAGTAGCTCTTGACAGCAAGATATAAGTGAAGATCACAACAGCAGTGAAGATAATGAGGTGAAACAACAGCCAAGCAGGATATATCAACAACTTTGTCTCCAACTTTCCTCTGAAAAAGTTTGTGCCGATTTTTTTGTTTTTTTTTCTTCTCTCTTTTTTTCCTCACACTTTTTTTTCTTTCTCTCCTTTTTTTTTCTCTGACTTTTGTTTCCTTTATTTTCTCTCGTTTTTTTCTCTCTTTTTTTCTCCCTCTTTCCAAAACAAACTAGATAAGATGCAGATTGGATCAAGTGAAGATGTGAACGATCTCAACTATTATTATGACAATGAATGGTGGGTAGCACGTGGTGGAAATTGATGGATGGGTGGTGGACAGCGGAAGAGATAATGATGCAGCGGTGGCGTGACTAATGTGAACATAACTCGAAACTCTAAACGAACTAGACACTAAGACCAGCAACTCGACACGACGATGCAATCGATAATTCAACTATGCAATCAATGAAAAGAAAATTGCAAAGGCTCAGACTGGCTTGGACCAAGGATGAATAGATCTAACTCTTTTTTGTGGCTTTTTCTTGGACAATAGGTAAGAAAGTAAATCTAATCTAGGAAAACTGGAAATTCTCACCGAGCAACCTGAAAACTGATACCACTTGATAGAGGCAAAGGTGTCCCGTCTTTCGATGAGATGATAACTATCGATTTGGTGGAGACGACTTTGACAATCCGACTACAAACGTGCACGACGTTGCGCCTTAGCAATCGCTAAACCAATCTCCTGAGGTTACTGACGATGCTGGAAGCACGGTCAGCCTGACCACGAAGGTCTATTCCTGCAAGCAATCGAAGAACGAGCAAGAATATGATAAACCAATCTGAATATTGCAAATATATATATGAAGTATTGATAATGGTGGAGATCCAGAAGCGGTCTTGGTCTGGTCGTTGGACACAAACGAAGTACACGAAGTTGCAATGGGTAACTTTTAACTAAACAAATCCCAAGGAAAAGCTACTAGATGGATCTACTTATATAGGAGCAAGGGGTGGCGGCCAAGGAGGTGGGAGGACGTCCCAAGGCAGCCTAAAACTAAATCTAGGTCGTACAAGGCCAATGGGCCCAAGTGGAGGTGATGTAACACCTTTGGACTTGTAGTTTGACTCGGATTCTGCTGCAGCATCAGGTTGTTTCGTCCACAACTCAACGCTCCGGACGAATTTGAAGGTGATTCCAATTGGGTTGGAAAGTGCACGAAATCTAGTTTCCAACAAAAAAAATCACCCAATTCGGAGTCCATATGAAAACCTTGTGTGCGTTTTGAGTCAGGTATGTCTGTGCAGTCCGAATCTGAATCCAGAACGTGAGAGACTTGGACTCTATCTTCTCTTGGGCCAAAAGTGACGTGAGAGAACTTTTTGGACAGCAAATAAACATCTCTTTCTTCCTTATCTTCATATGTGGATTGTACAAATGTCCCATACACCTGCAATTAGACAAAACACAAAACTGTGTGAAGTATTTTTGTTCTGGATAACATAAATAGATTATTGAATAGTTTGCACTAGAAATCACCTGACAAATATGCATATATGCAATATTTTTGGTCATATCCTAGGTAGTCATGTCCTCATCACTCCGTCTATGATAACACACATAGAACCTTCCTTCACAACTCCCTTTGTATGGAACAAATTATGCCTCTGATTTTGCGCAGCTTCTGTGACCTGCACACTCAAAATACGTTGAGCAACTAAACATTCATACCTGGCAGCGTCTTCTGGAGCCATGTTGATGTAGGGCGGAACCCTATGTGGATGATCTTTCACGTTTGGAGTGGATCCTACGGGGAATCACGAAGAACACACAGAAGCACAAAGGGGAAACACGGGGAAAACGAGAGAGAATCACTAAACCAACAAGGAATCAATCACACGAGTGCTAGATCACCAACAACAAAGAGTAACATATGATCCACAATCAACAAAGGCAAGGATACAAAGAAACCGTTCTTCTCCATATGGAGGTCTTGATGGTCTTCCCTAGAAAGGGGTCTTGAATCCGCTTGGGGGATCTTCTCCGAAGAGGTCGTGAACTCTAAGGAGAAGTATCCAAGTGGATGAGCAAGGCTCTCACACAAAATATGAGCTAAACCAATGCTACCCTAACTAAGAGGAGGTGGAGGAGTATATATAGTCTAGAGCCACGAAGGGGTAAGTGAGGGCGAAGGGGTACATGGGCTCGGCCCGTTACACTGTGCGCAGACAGGCCGGTTGTACCGGTCGAGGGGGCGGTTGTACCGCTGGTGACTCATGGAGGGCGGAAGTACCGGATAAGGAAGGCGGTACTACTGCTGGGGTCAGGTGCTGGCTTCTGTAGATGGGCGTCGGGGGCCCCAGCGGTTGTACCGGTCGTTGGGCCGGTAGTACCGGTCTTTTGGTATTTACCAGTACATCCGGTGCTGTACCGGCCTTGCACCGCTTGATCACAGAATGGTGGCCGGTTGTTGGGCGGTAGTCGGCCGGTTGTTCCGCCCGGGCGGTTGTTGGGCAGTTGTACCGGTCCTTCCAGGCTGGGCAGAATGCCTCCTTGATCTTGATGTACGTATTGCACCACTCCTTCTCCTTGGTTGCTTACATGGTACCTGAGCACGCAAAGTGTCTCCGTTTGAGGTAGTAGCCATGTCTCAAATGGGTCAAAGGGCAGTTCAACAAGGAGAGAGTTAACCTCGGATAGGATGGCGCGTGCTTGAGCTCTTGTCATGGGTCCTCTTGGAGCTTGTGTGGTCGAAGTAGTGTCCATGGGGATGATGGAAGGATGGTACGCATCATCTCCCCCCCCCCCCTTGGGAGAGATCCGACCTCGAATAAAAAGCCTCATCTCCATGGTATGGCGCGAGATCCTTGACGTTGAAGATGTCGCTCACATTGTACTTGCCTCGTGGTAGGTCGATCTTGTAGGCGTTGTCGTTGTAGCGTGCTAGCACCTTGAAAGGTCCATCGGCTCGAGGGAGAAGCTTGGACTTGCGTTCGTTGGGGAAGCGGTCCTTGCGAAGGTGTAGCCACATTAGATCACCAATGTTGAAGACCATGGGTTGCTTGTTGACGTTGAGCTTGGTCGCTAGTCGTTGTACTTGGCGCTCGATGGTGTGCCTTGTATCTTCATGCATCTTCTTGATGTAGCTTGCACGATGATGTAGGGCGGAACCCTATGTGGACGATCTTTCACGTTTGGAGTGGATCCTACGAGGAATCACGAAGAACATGCGGAAGCACAAAGGGGGAAACACGGGGAAAACGAGAGAGAATCATGAAACCGACATAGAATCAATCACACGAGCGCTAGATCACCGAACACAAAGAGATACATATGATCCACAATCAACAAAGGTAAGGATACATAGGTAACCGATCTTCTCCGTGAGGAGGTCTTGAATCCACGAGGGGATCTTCCCACGAGGGGGTCCTGAATCCGATTGGATCTTCTCCGAGGAGGCTGCGGTCTCTCACGAAGAGGAGATCCGATGGATGAGCGAAGCTCTATCTTTAATCTGAGCTAAATCAACGCTAACCCTAAAACGTACGGGAGGAGGGAGTATATATAGTCCGGGGGCGAAGGGATACATGGGTCAAGGCCCAAAGGAGCTGCCCGCAGGCAGGGGGCGCCGGATGTCCGGTGGCTCGTGAGGTGCCGGATGTCCGGTGCTTCCGGAGAGGCGGGTGTCCGGTGCGTAGGCTGGATGTCCGGGCTGTTGGGGCCATCTTCAGTGTATTCGGGAAGCCTGGGCCGGATATCCGGGCGAGAGGCCGGATTTCCGGTGGGAGGCCGGATGTCCGGGCGCTGTAGCCTTCTTCTGCAGGAGCTGGCCGTGTGGATCTCCAGGGACCGGATGTCCGGGACCTTGGCCGGATGTTGATGAGGACATGACTACCTTGGATACGACCAAAAATATTGCATACATGCATATTTGTCAGGTGATTTCTAATGCAAACTATTCAATAGTCTATTTATGTTATCCAGAACAAAAATACTTCACACACTTTTGTGTTTTGTCTAATTGCAGGTGTATGGGACATTTGTACAATCCACATATGAAGCTAAGGGAAAAGGAGATGTGTAGGTTGTGTTCAAAAAGTCCTCTCACGTCACTTTTGGGCCAAGAGAAGATAGAGTCCAAGTCTCTCAAGTTCTGGATTCAGATTCGGACTGCACAGACATACCTGATTCAAAACGCCAACAACTTTTTCATACGGAGTCCGAATTGGGTGATTCTTTTTTTGTTCGAAACTAGATTTCGTGCTCTTTCCATCCCAATTGGATTCACCTTCAAATTCGTCCGGAGCGTTGAGTTACGGACGAAACAATCTGATGTTGCAGCAGAATCCGAGTCAAACTACAAGCCCAAAGGTGTTGCATCACCTCCACTTGGGCCCATGAGCCTTGTACGACCTAGGGTTAGTTTTAGGCTGCCTTGGGACGTCCTCCCACCTCCTTGGCGGCCACCCCTTGCTCCTATATAAGTAGATCCATCTAGTAGCTTTTTGCTTGGGATTTGTTTAGTTAAAAGTTAGCCATTGCAACTTCGTGTACTTCGTTTGTGTCCAACGACCAGACCAAGACCGTTTCCGGATCCCACCATTATCAATACTTCGTATATATTTGCAATATTTAGGTTGCTTTATCATATTCTTGCTCGTTCTTCGATTGCTTGCAGGAATAGACCTTCGTGGTCAGGCTGACCGTGCTTCCAGCATCGTCAGTAACCTCAGGAGATTGGTTTAGCGATTGCTAAGGCGCAACGTCGTGCACGTTCGTAGTCGGATCGTCAAAGTCGTCTCCACCAAATCGATTGTTATCATCTCATCGAAAGATCGGGACCCTCGCCTCTATCAAGTGGTATCAGTTTTCAGGTTGCTCGGTGAGAATTTCCAGTTTTCCTAGATTAGATTTATTTTCTTACCTATTGTCCAAGAAAAATCCACAAAAAAAGAGTTAGATCTATTCATCCTTTGTCCAAGCCAGTCTGAGCCTTTGCAATTTTCTTTTCATTGCTTGCATAGTTGAATTATCGGTTGCATCGTCGTGTCGAGCTGCTAGTCTTAGTGTCTAGGTCCTTTAGAGTTTCGAGTTCTGTTCACATTAGTCACATCACCGCTGCATCGTTATCCCTTCCGCTGTCCACCACCCATCCATCAATTTCCTCCACATGCTACCCACCGTTCATTGTCATAATCATAGTTGAGATCGTTCCCATCTTCACTTGATCCAATCTACATCTTATCTAGTTTGATTTGAAAAGAAAAAGATAGAGAAAAAACGAGAGAAAAAAAGTAAAAAAAAAGTCAGAGAAAAAAAAAGAAAGGAAAAGAAAAAAAAGTGTGAGAAAAAAAAGAGAGGAGAAAAAAAAACAAAATTCGGATCTATCTAGACTCAATCTCGTAGTTGAATTCGGATTGGAATCTGTTTTGTGCACTGTTCAGTAAAACAGACATAACTTCCTCATATGAAGTCTGTTTTGGCTCCGCGAGTACTCAAATGAAAGCTAGCGACGAGCCGCATCTAAATAGTTGTAGAAGCTAGTTCAGTATTTGGCACCTCAACATCTGCTTCTAAATAGGTCTACTGCTATTGTGATCTTCACTTATATCTTGCTGTCCAGAGCTACTTCATATCCTTTATTGATGCTAGTTGTGCTATGACATGACCTCATTAGTGTTCTAGGCTCGCGTCTCTAGTGGTCTAGCCTAGGACCAGCACAGTACCGTCGTTGAGCGTTTATTCAACATTGCATCTCTGAATTGATTATTGCTAATCTTTTGCTACCATATATAGCCAACCCAGCTCCACATATTTCTACACCGTGTATACGTACGTTCCCCTGGCAATCGTTTTACACAATCTTCGGAGTTATTTGACACCGCTGGTTGCCTGTCACCACCTGCCGCATGGTAAGAACTTGTAAGATATTGATATTTGCTTTACTGTGAGCACTTTACAACCACATCCTAGTAGTTCATAGGAACATTATTCTCCAATTTTGGTTCTTGTTTCTACTAATCATGACAGGTTCCAGAGATAGAAGTTCTTGGATGACGGACACATCTTCACCATCACGAGAGTTGGGACAACACACACAAGCATATGGTCAGGTTATCTCTTTACCATCATTTGAGGGTAGATTTAATCCTGCTATTTATCTAGCTTGGGAGCTTGAAGTAGAACAAGTTTTTAGTCACCATGATTTTTCTGAACTTGAGAGAGTACGAGCTACCATTAGAGCATTTACTGGTTTTGCTTCTGTTTGGTGGAGTGTACATTGTAAGAAAACATTGATAACCAACCCACAACTTGGAAAGTTTTGAAAGCTATAATGAGACAACAATTTTTTCCTCCTTACTATCATCGTGAATTGCGTCGCAAATTGGAGCAATTAAAACAAGGCAGTAACACTGTTCATGCTTACTACCAAGAGTTCAAATCTTATATGCATCATTGTGACATAGAAGAATCCGAGGATGATACAATGAATAGATTTTTTGGTGGTTTGAACCATGATATTCAGGCAAGATTTCAGTATATTCCTCGTTGCATTACTGGTATGTATGTCCGTGCTTGTACCTTTGAGAGACAAATACAGGAGGATGCATTGGGTGACTACAACAACTACTATTCCAGTTCATGCTCACCACCGCCGGTTGGTTACTCCACTATTGCACCTACTAGAGCAGCCCCACCTTGGATTGTGAGCGCAATATCATCTCAAGAGTATGGTACATTGTCAACGTCCGTACCTACATCAGCTACATCTCTGCGAGGTAACAGTAAAGGTCTTGATGATATAACTTCACATGAGAATGAAGCATGCCTAGTTAACTTGAATGCATTATGTGTTGAGTTACCTGTTGATTTGAGCACACCACCTATTTTAGAGACTCTTGTTACTGTCATGAATGCGTCATGTGATCAAACAACTGAAATATCAACAATTTTGAGTGCACCCATTGAATTAACTGTTGATGCAAAAGAACCAATGTTTAATCATTTTGATATGACCTCTAATCTTGATGATGATTCTGTGTCCAATGACTTATTACATGTTTGCTTATTTAAGCATGTTGTAGCATGTAAATTTGATGCAAGTATGGTTTATTCATCGAAGTTAGGATGGTTTAATGATGAACATTGCCAATCTTTTGAAGTGAATAAGAGCTTCACTTATATGTGCAAACTGAGTTGCAATATTTTCATGCCTTCTACTTCTTGTGATAATTTTTTGGCTTTAGATTTTATGAACAATGAAAGTTACTCATGTATACATGTGACATATGTGCAAAAATCAAGGGAAGTTAAAATGGATGACATATACATATACAACATGTACACCTTGTCTCTTTTGTTAGCCACATTTCAGATTAAGCAATGCCGAGGACGGCTTTGTTTTCAAAAAGGGGAGGATGATGAGGACATGACTACCTTGGATACGACCAAAAATATTGCATACATGCATATTTGTCAGGTGATTTCTAATGCAAACTATTCAATAGTCTATTTATGTTATCCAGAACAAAAATACTTCACACACTTTTGTGTTTTGTCTAATTGCAGGTGTATGGGACATTTGTACAATCTACATATGAAGATAAGGGAAAAGGAGATTTTTAGGTTGTGTTCAAAAAGTCCTCTCACGTCACTTTTGGGCCAAGAGAAGATAGAGTCCAAGTCTCTCACATTCTGGATTCAGATTCGGACTGCACAGACATACCTGACTCAAAACGCCAACAACTTTTTCATATGGACTCCGAATTGGGTGATTATTTTTTTGTTCGAAACTAGATTTCGTGCTCTTTCCATCCCAATTGGATTCACCTTCAAATTCGTCTTGAGTTACGGACGAAACAATCTGACGTTGCAGCAGAATTTGAGTCAAACTACAAGCCCAGAGGTGTTGCATCATCTCCACTTCGGCCCATGAGCCTTGTACGACCTAGGGTTAGTTTTAGGCTGCCTTGGGACGTCCTCCCATGATAGAGGCAAAGGTGTCCCGTCTTTCGATGAGATGGTGGATTTCGCTTTGGTGGAAGTCGACTTTGACGATCCGACTACGAACGTGCGAGGACGTCGCGCCTTAGCAATCGCTAAACCAACTCCGAGAGGTTATTGACCACGCCGGAGCACGATCAACCTGACCACGAGGGTCTGTTTCCTGCGAGCAAACGAAGAACAAGCAAGAAACTAAGATTGCAATCTGGATATTGCGAATATAAGATGAAAGCTTTATTGATCAAGGTGGGGTTCTGTGACGCCTTGGTCTGGTCGTTGAACACAAACGAAGTACGCGAAGTTGCAGCTATGGCGAACTTTTAATCTAAACAAAACCCCAAAGTCTAAACGATGCCCTAAGGGCTGTATATATGGAGGAAGAGGGGGAGAATTTCGTGGCCCTTGGTGGAGGGGTCCGAAATCAACCCTATCTCTTGTTTTCCCACACATACGGACTCTAAAAATAGCCTATACTTATGTATTTCGAAATTACATGGGCCTGGCCCAATAATAAGGTGACGCAGCACCTAAAATAGCCTCGGGACGAAATTTATGAAGTGGCGTCTTGTATATTTCGTCCAAGGCTTCATGCACCCATTATGGTGGCTTCAAAGTCCTGAAATCATCACTTGTAACTCCGTTCTTGTTTCCCTTGCGCATGCCATCATCTCCATGCTTGTTCTTGCTCCAATGTTCATCCTTCTCCAAGCTAGGCCCTTCATTTGTAAGCAAAACAAATGTATCCAATTTAGGCAGCATCATATTCTCATGAACATTAGAATCATTACCAAGAAACAAAAGTACCTGGTAATTTAGTTGGCGTGCACGAGCTCTAGTAATTGGTCCAGTATGTATAGCAGCAGGGGCTGTGGGTGTAACAGTTGTATTGATGTCCTCATCAACTCCTCACTTGTGTGACCGTTTTGGGCTGCGGCCAACTCTCAATAGCTTCAATCTTGGCTTTATCAACTTCAATTCCCTGTGGAGTAACAACATAGCCAAGAAAAGATACTCGGTCGGTGCAAAAGGTGCACTTCCCAAGGTTACAGAACAAACGGGCATCACGTAGAGCAATAAAAACAGCACGTAAATGTTCCAAATGTTCTTCCAAAGATCTGCTATAAATCAATATGTCATCAAAGTAAACTACCACAAATCGTCCAATGAAAGCACGTAAAACTTTGTTCATTAATCTCATGAAAGTACTAGGTGCATTAGTTAACCCAAAAGGCATGACTAACCACTCATATAATCCAAACTTAGTTTTAAATGCTGTTTTCCATTCATCTCCCAATTTCATACGAATTTGATGGTAGCCACTACGCAAATCAACTTTGGAGAATATTGTTGAGCCACTCAATTCATCAAGCATATCATCTAGCCTAGGAATAGGATGACGATAACGAATAGTAATATTATTAATGCCTCTACAATCAACACACATACGTGATGTACCATCCTTTTTCGGCACTAGAATAATAGGAACAGCACAAGGACTAAGGGATTCGCGTATATAACCTTTGTCGAGAAGCCCTTGTACTTGACGCATAATCTCCTTCGTCTCCTCTGGATTGGTACGGTATGGTGCACGGTTTGGCAGTGAAGCACCGGGAATTAAGTCAATCTGATGCTCAATCCCTCGAATAGGCGGTAATCCCGGTGGCACGTCTTGTGGAAAAACGTCAGCGAACTCCTGCAAAATGTTAGTGACAGCAGGAGGCAAAGAGGAAGGCACGTCCTCGAATGAAAATAATGCCTCTTTGCACACAAAAGCATAGCAAACAGATTTGCTGAAATCTAGCTCATCAATATCAGATTTGGTGGCAAATAAACATGCACTTTTCAATTTAATTTCAGAAGCAACACTAGATGGCTTATTATTAGGCTTCATTTGTTGCTCAAATTCTTTTGCCACAATCTGATTTTCACTCTTATTCTTCTCCTGTTGTGCTTTATTAGCTCTATTAATATCATCTTTCAAAATGGAATCAGGAGTCATAGGAAGCAAAGTAATATTTTTATCCTTGTGAACAAGAGTATAGTGATTGTTTCTACCATGGTGTACAGAATTTTTATCAAATTGCCATGGTCTACCAAGTAATAAGGAACATGCTTGCATAGGTACCACATCACAATCAACATAATCAGCATATGTAGAGATACTAAAATGCACACGAACAGTACGTGTTACCTTAACCTTGCCGCTGTTGTTGAACCATTGGATGTAGTAAGGATGTGGATGTGGTCTTGTGGTGAGAGAAAGCTTCTCCACCATCTCCATGCTAGCCAAGTTGTTGCAGCTCCCTCCGTCTATGATGACGCGCACAGAACGTTCCTTCACAACTCCCTTGGTATGGAACAAATTGTGCCTCTGATTTTGCTCAGCTTGTGTGACCTGCACACTCAAAACACGTTGAGCAACTAAACATTCATACCTGTCAGCGTCTTCAAGAGCCATGTATTGCGTCTCATGATCAGAATCATCTCCACCATGTTCTTCACGTGTAATAAGAGCCAAAGTCTCCTCATCATAGTTACTAGCGGTGATAGAGGCAAAGGTGTCCCGTCTTTCGATGAGATGGTGGATTTCGCTTTGGTGGAAGTCGACTTTGACGATCCGACTACGAACGTGCGAGGACGTCGCGCCTTAGCAATCGCTAAACCAACTCCGAGAGGTTATTGACCACGCCGGAGCACGATCAACCTGACCACGAGGGTCTGTTTCCTGCGAGCAAACGAAGAACAAGCAAGAAACTAAGATTGCAATCTGGATATTGCGAATATAAGATGAAAGCTTTATTGATCAAGGTGGGGTTCTGTGACGCCTTTGTCTGGTCGTTGAACACAAACGAAGTACGCGAAGTTGCAGCTATGGCGAACTTTTAATCTAAACAAAACCCCAAAGTCTAAACGATGCCCTAAGGGCTGTATATATGGAGGAAGAGGGGGAGAATTTCGTGGCCCTTGGTGGAGGGGTCCGAAATCAACCCTATCTCTTGTTTCCCCACACATACGGACTCTAAAAATAGCCTATACTTATGTATTTCGAAATTACATGGGCCTGGCCCAATAATAAGGTGACGCAGCACCTAAAATAGCCTCGGGACGAAATTTATGAAGTGGCGTCTTGTATATTTCGTCCAAGGCTTCATGCACCCATTATGGTGGCTTCAAAGTCCTGAAATCATCACTTGTAACTCCGTTCTTGTTTCCCTTGCGCATGCCATCATCTCCATGCTTGTTCTTGCTCCAATGTTCATCCTTCTCCAAGCTAGGCCCTTCATTTGTAAGCAAAACAAATGTATCCAATTTAGGCAGCATCATATTCTCATGAACATTAGAATCATTACCAAGAAACGAAAGTACCTGGTAATTTAGTTGGCGTGCACGAGCTCTAGTAATTGGTCCAGTATGTATAGCAGCAGGGGCTGTGGGTGTAACAATTGTATTGATGTCCTCATCAGGTTCTGTGACGCCTTTGTCTGGTCGTTGAACACAAACGAAGTACGCGAAGTTGCAGCTATGGCGAACTTTTAATCTAAACAAAACCCAAAGTCTAAACGATGCCGTAAGGGCTGTATATATGGAGGAAGAGGGGGGAATTTCGTGGCCCTTGGTGGAGGGGTCCGAAATCAACCCTATCTCTTGTTTCCCCACACATACGGACTCTAAAAATAGCCTATACTTATGTATTTCGAAATTACATGGGCCTGGCCCAATAATAAGGTGACGCAGCACCTAAAATAGCCTCGGGACGAAATTTATGAAGTGGCATCTTGTATATTTCGTCCAAGGCTTCATGCACCCATTATGGTGGCTTCAAAGTCCTGAAATCATCACTTGTAACTCCGTTCTTGTTCCCCTTGCGCATGCCATCATCTCCATGCTTGTTCTTGCTCCAATGTTCATCCTTCTCCAAGCTAGGCCCTTCATTTGTAAGCAAAACAAATGTATCCAATTTAGGCAGCATCATATTCTCATGAACATTAAAATCATTACCAAGAAACGAAAGTACCTGGTAATTTAGTTGGCGTGCACGAGCTCTAGTAATTGGTCCAGTATGTATAGCAGCAGGGGCTGTGGGTGTAACAATTGTATTGATGTCCTCATCATCCTCCCCTTCTTGAAATGAAGTCGTCCTCGACGGAAGATCATCTTCCTCACCCAAATAAGGCTTCAAATCTGCAATGTTAAAAGTGGGACTAACCCCAAAATCTGCAGGCAGCTCAAGTTTATATGCATTATCATTTATTTTTCTCTAACACCTTAAAGGGACCATCAGCACGTGGCATTAGCTTTGATTTGCGCAAATCAGGAAATCTATCCTTACGCAAATGTAACCAAACAAGATCTCCAGGTCCAAACACAACATGTTTTCTACCCTTATCTCCAGCAAGTTTATATTTAGCATTCATACGCTCAATGTTTTCCTTAGTTAACTCATGCATTTTTAAAATCAATTCAGCACGTTGTTTAGCATCAAAATTAACCTTCTCCGAAGATGGAAGAGGCAACAAATCAATAGGTGCACGAGGTAGGAAACCATACACAACTTCAAAAGGGCACATCTTAGTAGTAGAATGCAATGAACGATTATAAGCAAATTCAATATGGGGCAAGCATTCCTCCCACATTTTCTTATTATTCTTCAAAACAGCCCTAAGCATAGTAGACAACGTTCTATTGACTACTTCAGTTTGTCCATTAGTTTGGGGGTGACAAGTAGTACTAAAAAGCAGTTTAGTCCCCAACTTAGCCCATAAACATCTCGAAAAGTGGCTAAGAAATTTAGTATCACGATCTGAAACAATAGTATTTGGCACACCATGCAAGCGAATAATTTCACGAAAGAACAAATCAGCAACATTAACAGCATCATCGCTTTTATGACATGGTATAAAGTGTGCCATTTTCGAGAATCTATCCACGACAACAAATATGCTATCCCTCCCCTTCTTTGTTCGAGGTAAACCTAAAACAAAGTCCATAGATATATCCTCCCAAGGAACACTAGGTACAGGCAAAGGCATATATAAACCATGAGGATTGAGTCGTGACTTAGCTTTTTGACATGTAGTGCATCGAGCAATAAAACGCTCAACATCCCGTCTCATCTTTGGCCAAAAGAAATGTGTACCAAGTACGTCCTCCGTCTTCTTCACGCCAAAGTGTCCCATTAATCCTCCTCCATGCGCCTCCTGCAACAACAAAAGACGAACGGAGCTAGCTGGAATGCAAGAAAAGATACTCGGTCGGTGCAAAAGGTGCACTTCCCAAGGTTACCAAACAAACGTGCATCACGTAGAGCAATAAAAACAGCACGTAAATGTTCCAAATGTTCTTCCAAAGATCTGCTATAAATCAGTATGTCATCAAAGTAAACTACCACAAATCGTCCAATGAAAGCACGTAAAACTTCGTTCATTAATCTCATGAAAGTACTAGGTGCATTAGTTAACCCAAAAGGCATGACTAACCACTCATATAATCCAAACTTAGTTTTAAATGCTGTTTTCCATTCATCTCCCAATTTCATACGAATTTGATGGTAGCCACTACGCAAATCAACTTTGGAGAATATTGTAGAGCCACTCAATTCATCAAGCATATCATCTAGCCTAGGAATAGGATGACGATAACGAATAGTAATATTATTAATGCCTCTACAGTCAACACACATACGTGATGTACCATCCTTTTTCGGCACTAGAATAATAGGAACAGCACAAGGACTAAGGGATTCGCGTATATAACCTTTGTCGAGAAGCTCTTGTACTTGACGCATAATCTCCTTCGTCTCCTCTGGATTGGTACGGTATGGTGCACGGTTTGGCAGTGAAGCACCGGGAATTAAGTCAATCTGATGCTCAATCCCTCGAATAGGCGGTAATCCCGGTGGCACGTCTTGTGGAAAAACGTCAGCGAA
This sequence comes from Triticum aestivum, assembly GCF_018294505.1. Taxonomy (NCBI): domain Eukaryota; kingdom Viridiplantae; phylum Streptophyta; class Magnoliopsida; order Poales; family Poaceae; genus Triticum; species Triticum aestivum. The sequence continues at coordinate 31,363 of NW_025227791.1, read as the reverse complement.
CTCCTGCAAAATGTTAGTGACAGCAGGAGGCAAAGAGGAAGGAACGTCCTCGAATGAAAATAATGCCTCTTTGCACACAAAAGCATAGCAAACAGATTTGCTGAAATCTAGCTCATCAATATCAGATTTGGTGGCAAATAAACATGCACTTTTCAATTTAATTTCAGAAGCAACACTAGATGGTTTATTATTAGGCTTCATTTGTTGCTCAAATTCTTTTGCCACAATCTGATTTTCACTCTTATTCTTCCCCTGTTGTGCTTTATTAGCTCTATTAATATCATCTTTCAAAATGGAATCAGGAGTCATAGGAAGCAAAGTAATATTTTTATCCTTATGAACAAGAGTATAGTGATTGTTTCTACCATGGTGTACAGAATTTTTATCAAATTGCCATGGTCTACCAAGTAATAAGGAACATGCTTGCATAGGTACCACATCACAATCAACATAATCAGCATATGTAGAGATACTAAAATGCACACGAACAGTACGTGTTACCTTAACCTTGCCGCTGTTGTTGAACCATTGGATGTAGTAAGGATGTGGATGTGGTCTTGTCGTGAGAGAAAGCTTCTCCACCATCTCCATGCTAGCCAAGTTGTTGCAGCTCCCTCCGTCTATTATGACGCGCACAGAACGTTCCTTCACAACTCCCTTGGTATGGAACAAATTGTGCCTCTGATTTTGCTCAGCTTGTGTGATCTGCACACTCAAAACACGTTGAGCAACTAAACATTCATACCTGTCAGCGTCTTCAGGAGCCATGTATTGCGTCTCATGATCAGAATCATCTCCACCATGTTCTTCACGTGTAATAAGAGCCAAAGTCTCCTCATCATAGTCACTAGCGGACTCATATCCACCATCCGCGGTAGCAATCATCACACGCGGAGATTTGCATTCTCTCGCATAATGACCTCCTCCCTTACAACGACGACAAATAATATCACTTGTGTGCCCTGTTGATGCCATGGAAGAAGAAGAACGCTGTGCAGGCCCCGCAGGTGCGCTCTTGGCAGATAATGGTGGTTGTGCCTGTTTTCTTGTATCACGGCTGGAGGTGGCACCGGATGGAGGTGCTGGTGTAGTTGAAGTAGAAGATGCACGTGGTGTCCATGATGAAGGTCGGCCTGCAGAAAAGTTAGTTCGCCCCAATGCTTGTCGATCCTGCACTTCACGTTCAGCTTTACAAGCAAGATGGAATAAACGTGTGATATTAGTATACTCCTTATAGTCTAGAATGGTCTGAATCTCTCTATTTAATCCACCCAGAAAACGTGCAAGCATAGCTTCATTCTCCTCAACAATACCACATCTAATCATGCCAGTTTGTAATTCCTGATAATATTCTTCTACAGAATTTTTTCCTTGTCTTAAACGCTGCAATTTTTGAAGCAATTCACGTTGATAATATGGTGGAACCCAACGCGTACGCATAGCAGTTTTCAAAGCAGCCCAAGTAGTTGGAATAGGATATAATCTACAATGTTCAGACCACCATACACATGCAAAACTAGTGAAAGCACAAACAGCAGCAGCAACTCGTCTCTCCTCAGGATATTGTAAACATGTAAATCGTTGTTCAGTTTCTAACTCCCAAGTAAGATAGATATCAGGAACATATCTACCCTCAAATGGTGGAATATTCAATTTCAGTTTAGGAATATGGACATCATCGCGTACCTGAGGTGGTGGTGCAGGCCTACCATTACGAATATATACCTGAGGTCGACCTGCTGGTGGTGGTACAGGTGGCTGCACGTAGTGTTGATTTTGATCAACCTCATCCTCATAATCTCCCACATAATCATCCTCCTCCGCATCAGCAGCAGGAGCCACAGAAGTATCAACAGCAGCACCAACAGTTTGGCCAAACGCAAGAGGAACACGGCTTGCTCGGCGGAGGTCTGCTTCGCGACGTGGAGGTAGTCGTTGTTGTTGTTGTTGGAGAGGTGCGTTAGGTACAGCGGGTGGTGGTGGTGGAAGACGCGCGAGCAATTCATTAAACTTGTTATCGAGCTTTGTTTCGAACGTCTTCTCAAGGCCAGTGATCTTCTCCATGGCCTCTACAAAATTGTTCAGCACATCTTGCACCTGTTCAGTCATCATTTGCTGAAACTTATCATGAAGCTCCTTGTTCGATAAATTCTCCCAGTCAATCTCGTCGGCTTGTGATCCTGGCATGGTTAGCAGCAATAGAAACACACAAGAATATGATCCTACAGACTACGAACAAGTGGTGGTGGTGGGTGTCACAAATCCGTCAAGCAAATCTCAAATTCTTACCAGTTCTTACCCAGCAGCAGGCGGTGATCGGCAACCGTTGTAGTCAAAAACTCTCAAAGCTTGGATAGAGCGATTACCAGGGAGAGTCGAACACACGACGTAGATGTATGTGGAGCTGGGAAGGCTTATAGTATGGTAGCAAAAAGGGTCAGCAATAATCAATTCAGAGATGCAAAGTTGAATAAACGCTCAACGACGGTACTGTGCTGGTCCTAGGCTAGACTGTGCTAGAGACGCGAGCCTAGAACACTAACAAAATCACGGCGCGGCACGTAAACAAGGGAAAAGCACACTCTGGAATTTTTTTATTATTATTTTTTTGCGCTCTTTTTTTTTTGCGCTCTTTTTTTTTGCGCTGCTTTTTTTTTGCGAAAAATCACTATAATGGCGAGTGTCTCAAAACTCTTCTTAGCTCAAACTGATAGGATGGGCACGAAATTTTTTTGACCAATTTTTTTTTTTTGACTGCCCGGACCCAAAAACTGGAAACGGGTCAAAAAAACTTCCTATAATGGCACCTGTCTCAAAACACTCAGAAACACCTAAAAATAGGATAGCCAGAAATTTTTTCGAAAAATGCGTTTTCGAAAAATTTTGGGCCTAAACGGAGCGTGGCTACCCGACTCTTTTTTTTTTGGCTTTTTCGTGGACTATAGGTATGAAGAACAGACTCGATCTAAACTACGAAAAACTGTAAAATCTCACCGAGCAACCTGGAAATCTGATACCACTTGATAGAGGCGAGGGTGTCCCGATCTTTCGATGAGATGATAACTATCGATTTTTTTTTTCTGAAACCTACTCCGGCAAGGAAACACGAATCGGAATCTAGATTGATCCCGAAAACAAACCTAATAAGCAAGGAACTCGGATTGGTGGTGGATATATGGTGGTGGTATATGGCAGCGGTGGTAGTATATGGACACGGATTGGTGGTGGTATATGGATACGGATTCGGAGCGGTGGTGGTAGATGGCAGGGGCGATGATGATGGTGCGGCGACGACGTGACAACTTGTGAACAGAACTCGAAACTCTAAAAGACTAGACGCTAAGACCAGCAACTGAAAACGACGATGCAACCGCAAATTCAACAAAGCAAATACAGAAAAGATTATGCAAGGCTCAGATTGGTTCGGATGGGATGAACTAACCCTAATTTTTTTTTGGCTTTTTCGTGGACTATAGGTATGAAGAACAGACTCGATCTAAACTACGAAAAACTGTAAAATCTCACCGAGCAACCTGGAAATCTGATACCACTTGATAGAGGCAAAGGTGTCCCGTCTTTCGATGAGATGGTGGATTTCGCTTTGGTGGAAGTCGACTTTGACGATCCGACTACGAACGTGCGAGGACGTCGCGCCTTAGCAATCGCTAAACCAACTCCGAGAGGTTATTGACCACGCCGGAGCACGATCAACCTGACCACGAGGGTCTGTTTCCTGCGAGCAAACGAAGAACAAGCAAGAAACTAAGATTGCAATCTGGATATTGCGAATATAAGATGAAAGCTTTATTGATCAAGGTGGGGTTCTGTGACGCCTTGGTCTGGTCGTTGAACACAAACGAAGTACGCGAAGTTGCAGCTATGGCGAACTTTTAATCTAAACAAAACCCCAAAGTCTAAACGATGCCCTAAGGGCTGTATATATGGAGGAAGAGGGGGAGAATTTCGTGGCCCTTGGTGGAGGGGTCCGAAATCAACCCTATCTCTTGTTTTCCCACACATACGGACTCTAAAAATAGCCTATACTTATGTATTTCGAAATTACATGGGCCTGGCCCAATAATAAGGTGACGCAGCACCTAAAATAGCCTCGGGACGAAATTTATGAAGTGGCGTCTTGTATATTTCGTCCAAGGCTTCATGCACCCATTATGGTGGCTTCAAAGTCCTGAAATCATCACTTGTAACTCCGTTCTTGTTTCCCTTGCGCATGCCATCATCTCCATGCTTGTTCTTGCTCCAATGTTCATCCTTCTCCAAGCTAGGCCCTTCATTTGTAAGCAAAACAAATGTATCCAATTTAGGCAGCATCATATTCTCATGAACATTAGAATCATTACCAAGAAACGAAAGTACCTGGTAATTTAGTTGGCGTGCACGAGCTCTAGTAATTGGTCCAGTATGTATAGCAGCAGGGGCTGTGGGTGTAACAATTGTATTGATGTCCTCATCATCCCACCTCCTTGGCCGCCACCCCTTGCTCCTATATAAGTAGATCCATCTAGTAGCTTTTTGCTTGGGATTTGTTTAGTTAAAAGTTAGCCATTGCAACTTCGTGTATTCGTTTGTGTCCAACGACCAGACCAAGACCGCTTCCGGATCCCCACCATTATCAATACTTCGTATATATTTGCAATACTCAGATTGCTTTATCATATTCTTGCTCGTTCTTCGATTGCTTGCAGGAATAGACCTTCGTGGTCAGGCTGACCGTGCTTCCAGCATCGTCAGTAACCTCCGGAGATTGGTTTAGCGATTGCTAAGGCGCAACGTTGTGCACGTTTGTAGTCGGATCGTCAAAGTCGTCTCCACCAAATCGATAGTTATCATCTCATCGAAAGATCAGGACCCTCGCCTCTATCAGATGTCCGGTGCCTGGAAGCTTCTTTTGCCTTCTTCCGTTGGTTCACTTCTTCCTTGGACTTGGGGTCTTGTCCATCTTCATGTGCATCCTCGGGAGGGTCCTCCTGGTACCTAATCATGCACAACATTCCGGATTGAGGTAGTAGCCATGTCTCGAGAGGGTCATATGATATTTCACTAAGGAGAGAAGTCACCTCGGTCTCGAGAGCTCGAGCTCATGCTCTAGTCATGGGTCCTCTTGGTGCTTGGTGAGGCGACGGAAGGTCCATGGGGATGACCGAAGGATGCTCCGCATCACACGAGCACTTGCGTCGAGGTTGCTTCGCTCTTGTAGAGGAAGAGGTAGAATGTCCAATGGGTACAATGGGTTGAAGCCATAGACGATCTCGAAGGGGGACTTGCCGGTCGTCGAATGTCTTGCACGGTTGTAGGCGTACTCGGCGATGGGTAGACATGCCTCCCACTCCTTGATGTTCTTCTTGATAAACACGCGAAGGAGAGTGGAGAGAGTCCGGTTCGTCACCTCCGTTTGGCCGTCGGTTTGGGGATGGTTTGCGGATGAGAACAAGAGCTTGATTCCGAGCTTGGCACATAGGGTCTTCCAAAAGTAACTCAAGAACTTGACGTCGCGGTCCGAGACAATCGTCTTTGGTACTCCATGAAGTCGCAAGATTTCCCTACAAAAGAGAGTGGCAACGTGCGAAGCATCGTCTATCTTGTTGCAAGGAATGAAATGTGCCATCTTAGAAAATCGGTCCACAACAACAAAGACGGAATCCTTGCCATTTTGAGTTCTGGGCAAACCAAGTACAAAATCCATCCTAATGTCTTCCCAAGGTTGATAAGGAATAGGAAGTGGTATGTAAAGACCATGGGATTGAGCTTTAGACTTAGCTTTGCGACAAGTAGAGCAACGGTTGGTGAAGCGTGAGATGTCACGGTACATCTTGGGCCAAAAGTAGTTCTTGGAGAGCGTGGAGAATGTCTTATCGCGTCCAAAGTGTCCCATGAGTCCGCCTCCATGAGCCTCTTGCAAAAGTAGCAAATGAAGAGAAGACTCGGGAATGCAAAGTTTGTTAGCTCTCATAAGATAATCATCCTTTATGTAGTATCGTTCCCAAGACGTGTGTGTCAAACACTTAGCATAAGGAGTAGCAATAGAAGGATCATGCTCATACAAGTCTTTTATATGCTCAAAACCAATAACATTCAACTCAAGTTTAGTGACAAGCGTGCATATGCGTGAAAGTACATCCACAACTACATTTTCCTTACCCTTAATGTACTTGATCACATAAGGAAAAGATTCAATAAATTCACTCCATTTGGCATGACGCTTGTTCAACTTAGATTGGCCTTTCAAGTACTTAAGCGTTTCATGAACGGTATGGATGACAAATTCATGAGGTCTAAGGTAATGTTCCCAAACATGTAGCACTTGTACTAAATCATACAATTCTTTGTCATAGATGGGATAATTGAGTTGAGCACCGGAGAGTTTTTCACTAAAATAAGCAATGGCTCGTTTTTCTTGCATCAAAACTCCGCCAATTCCGGTACCACTTGCATCACAATGAACCTCAAAAGTTTTCTCAAAGTCGGGCAAAGCAAGAATCGGAGCATGAGTAAGCAAAGACTTGAGCTCATCAAAAGCGGTGGATTGCAAAGATCCTCAAACAAAAGGTGCATTTTTCTTACTCAAAGCATGCAAAGGAGCGGAAATTGTGCTAAAGTTTTTCACAAAGCGGCGATAAAATCCTGCAAGACCAAGAAAACTGCGCACTTGTTGCAAATTGGTCGGTTGGGGCCAAGTTTTAATTGCCGTAATCTTAGTTTCATCAACATGGACACCCTTGGAAGAGACAACAAAACCCAAGAAAACCACTTTGTCAACGCCAAAAGTGCATTTTTTCAAGTTCGCATAAACTTTCCTTGCAGAGGGTTTGCAACACATATTTAACATGATTAATGTGCTCTTTCATGGTTTTGCTAAACACAAGGATATCATCAAAGTAAACCACAACGAAAACTCCAATGTAAGGTCTAAGCACATGATGCATAAGACGCACGAAAGTTCCGGGTGCTTCCGACAAACCCATAGGCATCACTAACCACTCATATAAGCCAAATTTTGTTTTGAAAGTGGTTTTCCATTCATCACCTTCTTGAATGCGGATTTGATAATAGCCACTTTTAAGATCTATTTTTGAGAAAAAGTTGGCTCCACTAAGCTCATCAAGCATATCGTCTAAGCGAGGAATGGGGTGCCTATAACGAACGGTAATGGCGTTTATGGGTCTACAATCGGAACACAAGCGGAAACTTCCATCGGGCTTAGGCACAAATATAACGGGAACGACACATGGGCTTAAGCTTTCATGTACATGACCGTTGTCGATGAGTTGTTGTACTTGCCATTGAATCTCCTTGGTTTCTTAGGGATTGACACGGTATGGAGCTTTATTTGGAAGTGGCGCTCCGGGGATGAGGTTGATTCGATGTTCAATTCCTCGTAGTGGAGGTAGACCCGGAGGTAGCTCATCGGGGAAAACATCTTTGAATTCCTGCAAAAGAGATTGAAACACTAAAGGTAGCTCGTGAGAGGTGTTAGTTGTTGGCTCTCCATCTTTGCACACAAGGACGAAGTGCATCACACTCGATGGGTTCTCACACACTTCTCTTATCTCAGTTTTGGTGGCAAATCGGATGAGGTTTTTCTCTCTAGGCGAAGAGGCGCTCAAATTTGGCTTGTGGCTCTCACTCACTTTTGGGTGTGTCACTTTTTCACTCGTCTTTCCATGATTGGTGGCTTTCTTGTCGGCTATCACTTGACTAGGAGACATAGGTCGTAGCACATATTCCTTCCCTTTCATTTTGAAGCTATAATGATTGGTGCGCCCGTTGCGGATGACACTACGGTCGAATTGCCATGGTCGACCAAGAAGGAGGTGGCAAACGGTCATATTGACCACATCACACTCCAAAGTGTCTTCATAAGCACCAATTTTGAAAGAGACTTGGACCGTATGCTCGACTCTTATAGTGCCAGAGTCACTTAGCCATTGAACCTTGTAGGGGTGCGGGTGCTTCCTCTTGACCAATTGAAGCTTGGAACATAATTCTTCACTTGCCAGGTTGTGGCAACTACCTCCATCGATGATAACCTTGACGGACCTTCCATTGATGCCGGCCTTAGTGTGGAAGATGTGGCATTGTTGGTCTTCTTCTTGTTGATGTTGAAGTGTCAAGACTTTGGAGACAACGAGAGCGGGGCTCGAATCCTCATCACAAAAGACTTGATCATCTTCATCCTCATTCACGCGCCGGTGCATGGCCACATGCTCAAGAGCTTCCATCTCCTCTTCACTCATGGAGTCGTATGTACCATCATCGTTGAGGATCATGGTGCTCTTGTTCATGCATTGGTAGGACTTTGGCCTCGGCCGCTGCAAGTGAAACACTTGAAGGAGCTTGTTTTGACGGTCTCATCGGTCGGAGTAGATGATGAAGCACGTGGCTTGAATTTGCTTGTAGTAGGAGGAAGATGACTTGAACTTGCCGAAGTTTTCTTGTAACTTGACTTGTCATCGTTGCTTGGAGAAGGCTTGGTTGATGTAGATGTTGGAGGAGTCGTTGAAGCTTGGTTGTTGGAGAAACTGTAGGTCTTGGATGAGTACTTGGCGTACTTGAAGTCATCTTGCACTTGACGATCGGCCTTGGTAGCTTGATGTACGAGCTCAATGAGGTTGGAGTATGGTTGGAAGTCGGCAATCTTCTTGATGGGATGATTGAGTCCATTCAAGAAACGTGCCATAGTTTTCTCATCATCTTCCGTGACATTGGCTCGAATCATGGCTATCTCCATTTCCTTGTAGTATTCTTCAACACTCTTTGTTCCTTGCTTGAGGAGTTGTAGCTTCTTGAAGAGATCGCGGTTGTAGTAGGTTGGTACAAAGCATGCTCACATGACATCCTTCATTTGGGCCCAAGTGGTGATTGGAGGTTCACCTCTTGCCTGTCGGCGCTCAAGGATTTGTTCCCACCATATGAGCACATAGTCTTGGAACTCAAGTGATGCCATAGCGATCTTCTTTTCTTCCTCATAGTTGTGCAAACGAAAGATCTTGTCGACCTTCAATGCCCATGAGAGGTACTCTTCCGGATCATTGCTTCCATTGAACTTGGGCATTGTGAACTTGAGCTTGCCATAGCGTTGCTCTTCATTGTGTTGTTCGCGATGGTGATGATGACGTCCTTGACGTGGAGGATAATCATCCTCATGTTGCTCTTGTTGAACTTGAGGTTGAGGTGGAGCTTGACGAGCTTGTGGAGGAGCTTGTGGAGCTTGCCGTTGCACACGCGGTTGATAGGTCCTCTCTTGGATTTCTTCTCGAAGAGCTTCCTCTTGATTGTGTCGTTCGCGATTGCGGTTGGCAATGGCTCGACTTGATTCTTCAAGGGCACGTTGCGCCTCTAGAGCTTGTGCTTCTCGTTGTTGTTGTTGAGGATGTTGAGCCTCGGCGTCTTGTTCCTCTTGTTGTAGACGTGCTTGTTCTTCCTCTTGGCGTCGTAGTCATTGCCGTTCTTGAGCTTGAGCAAAAGCGACTTGGTTTGATTGAGGACGAGGGACTTGCTCATCGACTTGCTCTTGTGAATGCTTGTCATGTAGCGGGTTGCGAGATGCATGACGGTCTTGACACGCGGTTCGTCGAAGAGTGTTTGATGACAGTGTACTTGAGTCGGAGAAGGTGTCGTCAGAGTGTCGACTCGAGCAGCTCCGTCTTGAGGATGAAGAAGTGGAAGGAGGCCGGTTCCTCATCAAGGCGCGGATCTCGTCCATTCTTGCATCATTCTCTTCCTTGTGAGCATCAAACTTGTTGTCGAAGTAGTCTCTTGTACGTTGCTCGGAGAGTCGCAAGTCGGTGGCGAGGTTGTCATTGCTTGTTGTTCTTGGTGTAACACCCTTTGAGCACCAAAGAGGTGGCTCTTTGTGACGAATGATGACATGTCATCGCCGTTCTCGATGAGAGGTGGATTGGTAGAAGAACTTGGCCTATCCATCATTCCAAGCAAAATGTAAGTGGTAGAGGGAAAAGAACGTGCACCAAATGTACCTTGACCGAAGTTGAAGATGAATCAAGTTCACTCAAATGCGGACAATGAAATAGCACTTTTGGTACCAATTCTTGTCGGTTCTCACACCTACACAAGTAAAATCTTATCGTGAAGCTTGGTTAGTGATGTAGGGCGGAGCCCTATGTGGACGATCTTTCACGTTTGGAGTGGATCCTACGGGGAATCACGAAGAAGACACGGAAGCACAAAGGGTAAACACGGGGAAAACAAGAGAGAATCACTAAACCGACATAGAATCAATCACACGAGTGCTAGATCACCGAACACAATGAGATACACGAGATCCAAAATCAACAAAGGTAAGGATACATAGGTAACCGATCTTCTCCGTGAGGAGGTCTTGAATCCATGAGGGGATCTTCCCACGAGGGGTCTTGAATCCGATAGGATCTTCTCCGAGGAGGCCGCGGTCTCTCACGAGGAGGAGATCCGATGGATGAGCAAAGCTCTGTCTCTAACTTGAGCTAAATCAACGCTAAACCTAAAACGTACGGGAGGAGGGAGTATCTATAGTCAGAGGGTCGAAGGGGTACATGGGCCACTGCCCGGAGAGCTGCGCGCAGGCAGGGGCGCCGGATGTCCGGGCGTCGGGCCGGATGTCCGGGGCTTCATGAGGGACCGGATGTCTGGGCTGGTGGTGCCGGATGTCCGGTGCTTCCGAAGGGACCGGATGTCCGGTGGTTCTGGCGGATGTCCAGGCTGTTGGGGCCATCTTCGATGCATTCGGGAAACCGGGGCCGGATGTCCGGGCGGGAGGCCGGATTTCCGGTGGGGCGCCGGATGTCCGGGCTGGACGCCTGATGTCCGGGCTGGACGCCGGATGTCCGGTCGCTGGAGCCTTCTTCTGCAGGAGCTGGCTGTGCGTATCTCCAGGGACCGGATGTCCGGGACTTGGGCCGGATGTCTGGTGCCCGGAAGCCTCTTTTGCTTTCTTCCCTTGGTTCACTTCTTCCTCGGACTTGAGATCTTGTCCATCTTCATGTGCATCCTCGGGAGGGTCCTCCTGGTACCTAATCATGCACAACATTCCGGATTGAGGTAGTAGCCATGTCTCGAGAGGGTCATATGATATATCACTAAGGAGAGAAGTCACCTCGATCTCGAGAGCTCAAGCTCGTGCTCTAGTCATGGGTCCTCTTGGTGCTTGGTGAGGCGACGGAAGGTCCATGGGGATGACCGAAGGATGCTCCGCATCATCTCCCCCCCCCCTTGTGAAAGATCCGACCTCGGATTGAAATCCTCATCACCATGGTACGGGGAGAGATCGGAGATGTTGAAGATGTCGCTCACATTGTACTTGTCGCGTGGGAGATCGATCTTGTATGGATTGTTGTTGTAGCGTGCTAGCACCTTGAAGGGTCCGTCGGCTCGAGGGAGAAGCTTGGACTTGCGTTAGTTGGGGAAGCGGTCCTTGCGAAGGTGTAGCCACACGAGGTCTCCAATGTTGAATAACATGGGGTGCTTGTTGACGTTGAGCTTGGTCGCGAGACGTTGTACTTGGCACGCAATGGTGTGCCTTGTATCTTCATGCATATTCTTGATGTAGCTTGCACGGGCACTTGCGTCAAGGTTGGTGCGCTCTTGTAGAGGAAGAGGTAGAATGTCCAATGGGGACAACGGGTTGAAGCCGTAGACGACCTCGAAGGGGGACTTGCTGGTCGTCAAATGTCTTGCATGGTTGTAGGCGTACTCGGCGATGGGTAGACATGCCTCCCACTCCTTGATGTTCTTCTTGATCAACACGCGAAGTAGAGTGGAGAGTGTACGGTTCGTCACCTCTGTTTGGCCGTCGGTTTGAGGATGGTATGCCGAAGAGAACAATAGTTTGATTCCGAGCTTGGCGCATAGGGTCTTCCAAAAGTAACTCAAGAACTTGACGTCGCGGTCGGAGACGATTGTCTTTGGGACTCCATGGAGATGCAAGATTTCCCTACAAAAGAGATTTGCAACATGTGAAGCATCGTCTATCTTGTTGCAAGGAATGAAATGTGCCATCTTAGAAAATTGGTCCACAACAACAAAGACGGAATCCTTGCCATTTTGAGTTCTAGGCAAACCAAGTATAAAATCCATGCTAATGTCTTCCCAAGGTTGATAAGGAATAGGAAGTGGTATGTAAAGACCATGGGATTGAGCTTTAGACTTAGCTTTGCGACAAGTAGAGCAACGGTTGGTGAAGCGTGAGACGTCACGGTACATCTTGGGCCAAAAGTAGTTCTTGGAGAGCGTGGAGAATGTCTTATCGCGTCCAAAGTGTCCCATGAGTCCGCCTCCATGAGCCTCTTGCAAAAGTAGCAAATGAAGAGAAGACTCGGGAATGCATAGTTTGTTAGCTCTCATAAGATAATCATCCTTTATGTAGTATCGTTCCCAAGACGTGTGTGTCAAACACTTAGCATAAGGAGTAGCAAAACAAGGATCATGCTCATACAAGTCTTTTATATGCTCAAAACTAATAACATTCAACTCAAGTTGCGTGACAAGCATGCAAATGCATGAAAGTGCATCCACAACAACATTTTCTTTACCCTTAATGTACTTGATCACAAAAGGAAAAGATTCAATAAATTCACTCCATTTGGCATGATGCTTGTTCAACTTAGTTTGACCTTTTAAGTACTTAAGCGTTTCATGATCGGTATGGATGACAAATTCATGAGGTCTAAGATAATGTTCCCAAACATGTAGCACACACACTAAAGCATACAATTCTTTATCACAGATGGGATAATTAAGTTGAGCACCGGAGAGTTTTTCACTAAAATATGCAATGGCTCGATTTTTCTTGCATCAAAACTCCGCCAATTCCGGTACCACTTGCATCACAATGAACCTCAAAAGTTTTGTCAAAGTTGGGCAAAGCAAGAATCGGAGCATGAGTAACCAAAGACTTGAGCTCATCAAAAGTGGTGGATTGCAAAGATCCCCAAATAAAAGGAGCATTCTTCTTACTCAAGGCATGCAAAGGACCGGCAATTGTGCTAAAGTTTTTCATAAAGCGGCGATAAAATCCTGCAAGACCAAGAAAACTACGCACTTGTTGCAAATTGGTGGGTTGGGGCCAAGTTTTAATTGCCTTAATCTTAGTTTCATCAACATGGACAGCCTTGGAAGAGACAACAAAACCCAAGAAAACCACTTTGTCGACGCCAAAAGTGCATTTTTTTCAAGTTCGCATAAAGGCTTTCCTTGCGAAGGGTATGCAACACAGATTTAACATGATTAATGTGCTCTCTCATGGTTTTGCTAAACACAAGGATATCATCAAAGTAAACCACAACGAAGACTCCAATGTAAGGTCTAAGCACATGATGCATAAGACGCACGAAAGTACCTGGAGCTTTCGACAAACCCATAGGCATCACTAACCACTCATATAAGCCAAATTTGGTTTTGAAAGCGGTTTTCCATTCATCACCTTCTTGAATGCGGATTTGATAATAGCCACTTTTAAGATCAATTTTGGAGAAAAAGTTGGCTCCACTAAGTTTATCAAGCATATCATCTAAGCGAGGAATGGGATGCCTATAGCGAATGGTAATAGCATTTATAGGTCTACAATCGGAACACAAGCGGAAACTTCCATCAGGCTTAGGCACAAGTATAACGGGAACGGCACATGGGCTTAAGCTTTCACGTACATGACCGTTGTCGATGAGTTGTTGTACTTGCCGTTGAATCTCCTTGGTTTCTTCGGGATTGACTCGGTATGGAGCTTTGTTTGGAAGTGGCGCTCCGGGGATGAGGTCGATTCGATGCTCAATGCCTCGTAGTGGAGGTAGATGATGAGGACATCAATACAATTGTTACACCCACAGCCCCTGCTGCTATACATACTGGACCAATTACTAGAGCTCGTGCACGCCAACTAAATTACTAGGTACTTTCGTTTCTTGGTAATGATTCTAATGTTCATGAGAATATGATGCTGCCTAAATTGGATACATTTGTTTTGCTTACAAATGAAGGGCCTAGCTTGGAGAAGGATGAACATTGGAGCAAGAACAAGCATGGAGATGATGGCATGCGCAAGGGGAACAAGAACGGAGTTACAAGTGATGATTTCAGGACTTTGAAGCCACCATAATGGGTGCATGGAGCCTTGGACGAAATATACAAGATGCCACTTCATAAATTTCGTCCCGAGGCTATTTTAGGTGCTGCGTCACCTTATTATTGGGCCAGGCCCATGTAATTTCGAAATACATAAGTATAGGCTATTTTTAGAGTCCGTATGTGTGGGGAAACAAGAGATAGGGTTGATTTCGGACCCCTCCACCAAGGGCCACGAAATTCCCCCCTCTTCCTCCATATATACAGCACTTAGGGCATCGTTTAGACTTTGGGTTTTGTTTAGATTAAAAGTTCGCCATAGCTGCAACTTCGCGTACTTCGTTTGTGTTCAACGACCAGACAAAGGCGTCACAGAACCCCACCTTGATCAATAAAGCTTTCATCTTATATTCGCAATATCCAGATTGCAATCTCAGTTTCTTGCTTGTTCTTCGTTTGCTCGCAGGAAACAGACCCTCGTGGTCAGGTTGATCGTGCTCCGGCGTGGTCAATAACCTCTCGGAGTTGGTTTAGCGATTGCTAAGGCGCGACGTCCTCGCACGTTCGTAGTCGGATCGTCAAAGTCGACTTCCACCAAAGCGATATCCATCATCTCATCGAAAGACGGGACACCTTTGCCTCTATCATTTTTGGGTTTTGTTTCTTGTTCTACTAATCATGACAGGATCCAGAGTCAATTCATGGGCTTTGTCGATCGCGGGAGATGTGCCACCACCTTTGCAAATACCACAACCGTCACGAGAGGTACACAAACATCCAAATGCACATGATCAGGTTAATGTATCTATACCACCATTTAATGGCCGTTTTAAACCTGCTTTATATATTGAATGGGAGTTCGACATAAAAAATATATTTGCTTCCCATAATTTCAATGAACATAAAAAGGTTAAGGTTGCGGTTGGTTCTTTCACTGGTTATGCTTTGGTTTGGTGGAGTGAATATTGTCGGTTGCACCCTGATTATATACCTACTACTTGGGATGATTTGAAACTTGCCATGCGACATACTTTCGTCCCTGCTTATTATACTCGTGACATGATTAAGAAGTTGCAACACTTAAAACAAGGTAGTGAAACTGTAACAAAATATTATGATGATTTACAAACTACCTTGTTGCATTCCTCTTTAGAAGAAAGTGAAGATGATTTTATGGATAGATTTTGGGGAGGATTAAACCGTGATATTCAAGAGATACTAATTCATGAAGAGTGTTATCCTATGGACCATTTGTTTCATCTTGCTTGCAAAGCTGAACAGGAAATAAAACGACGTGTTGGCCATGAGGAGAACAAGCGCACGATGCACATTCCAAGAGTTGATATGATTGTTCCTTCAACTACTAGGCATACTATGACAACCACATCCGTTGTTGTCAGGACTACATCACCTCCACCATGTGACACATCGCCCCCGAGAGTGGCTACATCATCTGAGTTGATCATAAGAGGTAATGACAAAGGTACTGATCTTCCATCTCTACATGAGAATGATGAATGCCTTGTCAATTTGAATGCACCATTTGATGAGCTACCCACTACTTTGATCACACCACCTATTTTAGAGGACTACGTTGATAATTTGACTTTGCCATGTGATCAAACAACTGAAATACCAACAATTTTGAGTGCACCCATTGAATTAACTATTGATGCAAAAGAACCAATGTTTAATCATTTTGATATGACCTCTAATCTTGGTGATGATTCTGTGTTGAATGACTTATTGCATGTTTGCTTATTTAAGCATGTTGTAGCATGTAAATTTGATGCAAGTATGATTTATTCACCAATGTTGGGATGGTTTAATGATGAACATTGTCAATCTTTTGAAATGAATAAGAGCTTCACTTATATGTGCAAACTGAGTTGCAATATTTTCATGCCTTCTACTTCTTGTGCTAATTTTTTGGCTTTAGATTTTATGAACTATGCAAGTTACTCATCTATTCATGTGTCATATATGCAAAAATCAAGGGAAGTAAAAATGGATGACATATACATATACAACATGTACACCTTGTCTCTTTTGTTAGCCACATTTCAGATTAAGCAACGCCGAGGACGGCTTTATTTTCAAGAAGGGGAGGATGATGAGGATATGACTACCTTGGATATGACCAAAAATATTGCATATATGCATATTTGTCAGGTGATTTCTAGTGCAAACTATTCAATAATCTATTTATGTTATCCAGAACAAAAATACTTCACACACTTTTGTGTTTTGTCTAATTGCAGGTGTATGGGACATTTGTACAATCCACATATGAAGATAAGGAAGAAAGAGATGTTTGTTTGCTGTCCAAAAAGTTCTCTCACGTCACTTTTGGCCCAAGAGAAGATAGAGTCCAAGTCTCTCACGTTCGGGATTCAGATTCGGACTGCACAGACATACCTGACTCAAAACGCACACAAGTTTTTCATACGGACTCCGAATTGGGTGATTCTTTTTTTGTTGGAAACTAGATTTCGTGCACTTTCCAACCCAATTGGAATCACCTTCAAATTCGTCCGGAGCGTTGAGTTGTGGACGAAACAATCTGATGCTGCAGCAGAATCTGAGTCAAACTACAAGTCCAAAGGTGTTACATCACCTCCACTGATGAGGACATCAATACAATTGTTACACCCACAGCCCCTGCTGCTATACATACTGGACCAATTACTAGAGCTCGTGCACGCCAACTAAATTACCAGGTACTTTCGTTTCTTGGTAATGATTCTATTGTTCATGAGAATATGATGCTGCCTAAATTGGATACATTTGTTTTGCTTACAAATGAAGGGCCTAGCTTGGAGAAGGATGAACATTGGAGCAAGAACAAGCATGGAGATGATGGCATGCGCAAGGGAAACAAGAACGGAGTTACAAGTGATGATTTCAGGACTTTGAAGCCACCATAATGGGTGCATGAAGCCTTGGACGAAATATACAAGACGCCACTTCATAAATTTCGTCCCGAGGCTATTTTAGGTGCTGCGTCACCTTATTATTGGGCCAGGCCCATGTAATTTCGAAATACATAAGTATAGGCTATTTTTAGAGTCCGTATGTGTGGGGAAACAAGAGATAGGGTTGATTTCGGACCCCTCCACCAAGGGCCACGAAATTCTCCCCCTCTTCCTCCATATATACAGCCCTTAGGGCATCGTTTAGACTTTGGGGTTTTGTTTAGATTAAAAGTTCGCCATAGCTGCAACTTCGCGTACTTCGTTTGTGTTCAACGACCAGACAAAGGCGTCACAGAACCCCACCTTGATCAATAAAGCTTTCATCTTATATTCGCAATATCCAGATTGCAATCTTAGTTTCTTGCTTGTTCTTCGTTTGCTCGCAGGAAACAGACCCTCGTGGTCAGGTTGATCGTGCTCCGGCGTGGTCAATAACCTCTCGGAGTTGGTTTAGCGATTGCTAAGGCGCGACGTCCTCGCACGTTCGTAGTCGGATCGTCAAAGTCGACTTCCACCAAAGCGAAATCCACCATCTCATCGAAAGACGGGACACCTCCGCCTCTATCAAGTGGTATCAGATTTCCAGGTTGCTCGGTGAGATTTTACAGTTTTTCGTAGTTTAGATCGAGTCTGTTCTTCATACCTACAGTCCACGAAAAAGCCACAAAAAAAAATTAGGGTTAGTTCATCATATCCGAACCAATCTGAGCCTTTGCATAATCTTTTTAGGGTTTTGCTTTGTTGAATTTGCGGTTGCATCGTCGTTTCTAGTTGCTGGTCTTAGAGTCTAGTCTTTTAGAGTTTCGAGTTCTGGTCATAAGTTGTCACGCCGCCGCCGCACCATCATCATCACCCCTGCCATCTACCACCACCGCTTATCCGCCACCGCTTCGAATCCGTATCCATATACCACCACAGCTGTCATATACCACCACCGCTGCCATCTACCACCATATATCCACCACCAATCCGAGTTCTTGTCATATTAGGTTTGTTTTCGAGATCCATCTAGATTCCGATTCGTGTTTCCTTGCCGGAGTAGGTTTCGAAAAAAAAGAGTCGGGTAGCCACGCTTCGTTTAGGCCCAAAAATTTTCGAAAACGCATTTTTCGAAAAATTCTCTGGCTATCCTATTTTTAGGTGTTTCTGAGTGTTTTGAGACAGGTGCCATTATAGGAAGTTTTTTTTGACCCGTTTCCAGTTTTTGGGTCCGGGCAGTCGAAAAAAAAAAATTGTCGAAAAAAAAATTTCGTGCCCATCCTGTCAGTTTGACCTAGGAAGAGTTTTGAGACACTCGCCATTATAGTGATTTTTCGCAAAAAAAAAGCAGCGCAAAAAAAAAGAGTGCAAAAAAAAAGAGCGAAAAAAAAATTCCAGAGTGTGCTTTTCCCTTGTTTACGTGCCGCGCCGTGCTTTTGTTGGTGTTCTAGGCTCGCGTCTCTAGCACAGTCTAGCCTAGGACCAGCACAGTACCGTCGTTGAGCGTTTATTCAACTTTGCATCTCTGAATTGATTATTGCTGACCCTTTTTGCTACCATACTATAAGCCTTCCCAGCTCCACATACATCTACGTCGTGTGTTTGACTCTCCCTGGTAATCTCTCTATCCAAGCTTTGAGAGTTTTTGACTACAACAGTTGCCGATCACCGCCTGCTGCTGGGTAAGAACTGGTAAGAATTTGAGATTTGCTTGACGGATTTGTGATACACCACCACCACTTCTTAGTAGTCTGTAGGATCGTATTCTTGTGTGTTTCTCTTGCTGCTAACCATGCCAGGATCACAAGCCGACGAGATTGACTGGGAGAACTTATCGAACAAGGAGCTTCATGATAAGTTTCAGCACATGATGACTGAACAGGTGCAAGATGTGCTGAACAATTTTGAAGAGGCCATGGAGAAGATCACTGGCCTTGAGAAGACGTTCGAAACAAAGCTCGATAACAGATTTAATGAACTGCTTGCGCGTCTTCCACCACCGGCTTCACCTGTCGCACCTCTGCAACAACAACAACTACGCCCCCTTCCGAATCAGTATGGACGAGCACAGCGTGTTCCTATTGAGCCAGGACAAAATTCTGGTGCCGCTGCTACTGCTGTTGGTGTTTCTTTGGCTCCTGCTACTTCTGCTGCTGGTACCCAGGAGGATGATGAGTATGCAGGCGATTATGAGGATGAGGTTGATCAAAATCAGATCTACGAGCAGGCACCAGCACCACCACCAGCAGGTCGACCTCAGGTATATATTCGTAATGGTAGGCCTGCACCACCACCTCAGGTACGAGATGATGTCCATATTCCTAAACTGAAATTGAATATTCCACCATTTGAGGGTAGATATGTTCCTGATATATATCTTACTTGGGAGTTAGAAACTGAACAACGATTTACATGTTTACAATATCCTGAGGAGAGACGAGTTGCTGCTGCTGTTTGTGCTTTCACTAGTTTTGCTTGTGTATGGTGGTCTGAACATTGTAGATTATATCCTATTCCAACTACTTGGGCTGCTTTGAAAACTGCTATGCGTACTCGTTGGGTTCCACCATATTATCAACGTGAATTGCTTCAAAAATTACAGCGCTTAAGACAAGGGAAAAATTCTGTAGAAGAATATTATCAGGAATTACAAACTGGCATGATTAGATGTGGTATTGTTGAGGAGAATGAAGCTATGCTTGCACGTTTTCTGGGTGGATTAAATAGAGAGATTCAGACCATTCTAGACTATAAGGAGTATACTAATATCACTCGTTTATTCCATCTTGCTTGTAAAGCTGAACGTGAAGTGCAGGATCGACAAGCATTGGGGCGAACTAACTTTTCTGCAGGCCGACCTTCATCATGGACACCACGTGCATCTTCTACTTCAACTGCACCAGCACCTCCATCCGGTCCCACCTCCAGCCGTGATACAAGAAAACAGGCACAACCACCATTATCTGCCAAGAGCGCACCTGCGGGGCCTGCACAGCGTTCTTCTTCTTCCATGGCATCAACAGGGCACACAAGTGATATTATTTGTCGTCGTTGTAAGGGAGGAGGTCATTATGCGAGGGAATGCAAATCTCCGCGTGTGATGATTGCTACCACGGATGGTGGATATGAGTCCGCTAGTGACTATGATGAGGAGACATTGGCTCTTATTACACGTGAAGAACATGGTGGAGATGATTCTGATCATGAGACGCAATACATGGCTCCTGAAGACGCTGACAGGTATGAATGTTTAGTTGCTCAACGTGTTTTGAGTGTGCAGGTCACACAAGCTGAGCAAAATCAGAGGCACAATTTGTTCCATACCAAGGGAGTTGTGAAGGAACGTTCTGTGCGCATCATAATAGACGGAGGGAGCTGCAACAACTTGGCTAGCATGGAGATGGTGGAGAAGCTTTCTCTCACCACAAGACCACATCCACATCCTTACTACATCCAATGGTTCAACAACAGCGGCAAGGTTAAGGTAACACATACTGTTCGTGTGCATTTTAGTATCTCTACATATGCTGATTATGTTGATTGTGATGTGGTACCTATGCAAGCATGTTCCTTATTACTTGGTAGACCATGGCAATTTGATAAAAATTCTGTACACCATGGTAGAAACAATCACTATACTCTTGTTCATAAGGATAAAAATATTACTTTGCTTCCTATGACTCCTGATTCCATTTTGAAAGATGATATTAATAGAGCTAATAAAGCAAAACAGGAGAAGAATAAGAGTGAAAATCAGATTGTGGCAAAAGAATTTGAGCAACAAATGAAGCCTAATAATAAACCATCTAGTGTTGTTTCTGAAATTAAATTGAAAAGTGCATGTTTATTTGCCACCAAATCTGATATTGGTGAGCTAGATTTCAGCAAATCTGCTTTTGTGTGCAAAGAGGCATTATTTTCATTCGAGGACGTGCCTTCCTCTTTGCCTCCTGCTGTCACTAACATTTTGCAGGAGTTCGCTGACGTCTTTCCACAAGACGTGCCACCGGGATTACCGCCTATTCGAGGGATTGAGCATCAGATTGACTTAATTCCCGGTGCTTCACTGCCAAACCGTGCACCATACCGTACCAATCCAGAGGAGACGAAGGAGATTATGCGTCAAGTACAAGAGCTTCTCGACAAAGGTTATATACGCGAATCTCTTAGTCCTTGTGCTGTTCCTATTATTCTAGTGCCGAAAAAGGATGGTACATCACGTATGTGTGTTGATTGTAGAGGCATTAATAATATTACTATTCGTTATCGTCATCCTATTCCTAGGCTAGATGATATGCTTGATGAATTGAGTGGCTCTACAATATTCTCCAAAGTTGATTTGCGTAGTGGATACCATCAAATTCGTATGAAATTGGGAGATGAATGGAAAACAGCATTCAAAACTAAGTTTGGATTATATGAGTGGTTAGTCATGCCTTTTGGGTTAACTAATGCACCTAGTACTTTCATGAGATTAACGAACGAAGTTTTACGTGCTTTCATTGGACGATTTGTGGTAGTTTACTTTGATGACATATTGATTTATAGCAGATCTTTGGGCTGAACATTGTAGATTATATCCTATTCCAACTACTTGGGCTGCTTTGAAAACTGCTATGCGTACGCGTTGGGTTCCACCATATTATCAACGTGAATTGCTTCAAAAATTGCAGCGTTTAAGACAAGGGAAAAATTCTGTAGAAGAATATTATCAGGAATTACAAACTGGCATGATTAGATGTGGTATTGTTGAGGAGAATGAAGCTATGCTTGCACGTTTTCTGTGTGGATTAAATAGAGAGATTCAGACCATTCTAGACTATAAGGAGTATACTAATATCACTCGTTTATTCCATCTTGCTTGTAAAGCTGAACGTGAAGTGCAGGATCGACAAGCATTGGGGCGAACTAACTTTTCTGCAGGCCGACCTTCATCATGGACACCACGTGCATCTTCTACTTCAACTGCACCAGCACCTCCATCCGGTGCCACCTCCAGCCGTGATACAAGAAAACAGGCACAACCACCATTATCTGCCAAGAGCGCACCTGCGGGGCCTGCACAACGTTCTTCTTCTTCCATGGCATCAACAGGGCACACAAGTGATATTATTTGTCGTCGTTGTAAGGGAGGAGGTCATTATGCGAGGGAATGCAAATCTCCGCGTGTGATGATTGCTACCGCGGATGGTGGATATGAGTCTGCTAGTGACTATGACGAGGAGACTTTGGCTCTTATTACACGTGAAGAACATGGTGGAGATGATTCTGATCATGAGACGCAATACATGGCTCCTGAAGACGCTGACATGTATGAATGTTTAGTTGCTCAACGTGTTTTGAGTGTGCAGATCACACAAGCTGAGCAAAATCAGAGGCACAATTTGTTCCATACCAAGGGAGTTGTGAAGGAACGTTCTGTGCGCGTCATCATAGACGGAGGGAGCTGCAACAACTTGGCTAGCATGGAGATGGTGGAGAAGCTTTCTCTCACCACAAGACCACATCCACATCCTTACTACATCCAATGGTTCAACAATAGCGGCAAGGTTAAGGTAACACATACTGTTCGTGTGCATTTTAGTATCTCTACATATGCTGATTATGTTGATTGTGATGTGGTACCTATGCAAGCATGTTCCTTATTACTTGGTAGACCATGGCAATTTGATAAAAACTCTGTACACCATGGTAGAAACAATCACTATACTCTTGTTCATAAGGATAAAAATATTACTTTGCTTCCTATGACTCCTGATTCCATTTCGAAAGATGATATTAATAGAGCTAATAAAGCAAAACAGGAGAAGAATATGAGTGAAAATCAGATTGTGGCAAAAGAATTTGAGCAACAAATGAAGCCTAATAATAAACCATCTAGGTTGCTTCTGAAATTAAATTGAAAAGTGCATGTTTATTTGCCACCAAATCTGATATTGATGAGCTAGATTTCAGCAAATCTGTTTGCTATGCTTTTGTGTGCAAAGAGGCATTATTTTCATTCAAGGACGTGCCTTCCTCTTTGCCTCCTGCTGTCACTAACATTTTGCAGGAGTTCGCTGACGTCTTTCCACAAGACGTGCCACCGAGATTACCGCCTATTCGAGGGATTGAGCATCAGATTGACTTAATTCCCGGTGCTTCACTGCCAAACCGTGCACCATACCGTACCAATCCAGAGGAGACGAAGGAGATTATGCGTCAAGTACAAGAGCTTCTCGACAAAGGTTATATACGCGAATCCCTTAGTCCTTGTGTTGTTCCTATTATTCTAGTGCCGAAAAAGGATGGTACATCACGTATGTGTGTTGATTGTAGAGGCATTAATAATATTACTATTCGTTATCGTCATCCTATTCCTAGGCTCGATGATATGCTTGATGAATTGAGTGGCTCTACAACATTCTCCAAAGTTGATTTGCGTAGTGGATACCATCAAATTCGTATGAAGTTGGGGGATGAATGGAAAACAGCATTTAGAACTAAGTTTGGATTATATGAGTGGTTACTCATGCCTTTTGGGTTAACTAATGCGCCTAGTACTTTCATGAGACTAATGAACAAAGTTTTACGTGCTTTCATTGGACGATTTGTGGTAGTCTATTTTGATGATATACTGATTTATAGCAGATCTTTGGAAGAACATTTGGAACATTTACGTGTTGTTTTTATTGCTCTACGTGATGCACGTTTGTTTGGTAACCTTGGGAAGTGCACCTTTTGCACCGACCGAGTATCTTTTCTTGGCTATGTTGTTACTCCACAGGGAATTGAAGTTGACAAAGCCAAGATTGAAGCTATTGAGAGTTGGCCGCAGCCCAAAACGGTCACACAAGTGAGGAGTTTTCTTGGCCTCGCTGGATTCTATAGGCGTTTTGTGAGAGATTTCAGCACCATTGCTGCACCTCTCAACGAGCTTACAAAGAAGGATGTGCCTTTTGTTTGGTGTACCGCACAGGAAGAAGCCTTCACGGTATTGAAAGATAAGTTGACACATGCTCCTTTACTCCAACTTCCTGATTTTAATAAGACTTTTGAGCTTGAATGTGATGCTAGTGGAATTGGATTAGGAGGTGTGTTATTACAAGATGGCAAACCTGTTGCATACTTTTCTGAAAAATTGAGTGGGCCTAGTCTGAATTATTCTACTTATGATAAAGAATTATATGCTCTTGTTCGGACTTTAGAAACATGGCAACATTATTTATGGCCCAAAGAATTTGTTATACATTCTGATCATGAATCTTTGAAACATATTAAAAGTCAAGCTAAACTGAATCGTAGACATTCTAAATGGGTTGAATTCATTGAGACTTTCCCTTATGTCATTAAACACAAGAAGGGAAAAGAAAATGTTATTGCTGATGCATTGTCTCGTCGCTATACTATGCTTTCACAACTTGACTTCAAAATATTTGGTTTGGAGACCATCAAAGATCAATATGTGCATGATGCTGATTTTAAAGATGTAATGCAGAATTGCAAAGAAGGAAGAATGTGGAACAAGTTTGTCGTTAATGATGGATTTGTGTTTCGTGCTAACAAGCTATGCATTCCAGCTAGCTCCGTTCGTCTTTTGTTGTTGCAGGAGGCGCATGGAGGAGGATTAATGGGACACTTTGTGATGAGGACATCAATACAATTGTTACACCCACAGCCCCTGCTGCTATACATACTGGACCAATTACTAGAGCTCGTGCACGCCAACTAAATTACCAGGTACTTTCGTTTCTTGGTAATGATTCTAATGTTCATGAGAATATGATGCTGCCTAAATTGGATACATTTGTTTTGCTTACAAATGAAGGGCCTAGCTTGGAGAAGGATGAACATTGGAGCAAGAACAAGCATGGAGATGATGGCATGCGCAAGGGGAACAAGAACGGAGTTACAAGTGATGATTTCAGGACTTTGAAGCCACCATAATGGGTGCATGAAGCCTTGGACGAAATATACAAGATGCCACTTCATAAATTTCGTCCCGAGGCTATTTTAGGTGCTGCGTCACCCTATTATTGGGCCAGGCCCATGTAATTTCGAAATACATAAGTATAGGCTATTTTTAGAGTCCGTATGTGTGGGGAAACAAGAGATAGGGTTGATTTCGGACCCCTCCACCAAGGGCCACGAAATTCCCCCCTCTTCCTCCATATATACAGCCCTTAGGGCATCGTTTAGACTTTGGGTTTTGTTTAGATTAAAAGTTCGCCATAGCTGCAACTTAGCGTACTTCGTTTGTGTTCAACGACCAGACAAAGGCGTCACAGAACCCCACCTTGATCAATAAAGCTTTCATCTTATATTCGCAATATCCAGATTGCAATCTTAGTTTCTTGCTTGTTCTTCGTTTGCTCGCAGGAAACAGACCCTCGTGGTCAGGTTGATCGTGCTCCGGCGTGGTCAATAACCTCTCGGAGTTGGTTTAGCGATTGCTAAGGCGCGACGTCCTCGCACGTTCGTAGTCGGATCGTCAAAGTCGACTTCCACCAAAGCGAAATCCACCATCTCATCGAAAGACGGGACACCTTTTCCCCTATCATTATACCATGTCATAAAAGCGATGATGCTGTTAATGTTGCTGATTTGTTCTTTCGTGAAATTATTCGCTTGCATGGTGTGCCAAATACTATTGTTTCAGATCGTGGTACTAAATTTCTTAGCCACTTTTGGAGATGTTTATGGGCTAAGTTGGGGACTAAACTGCTTTTTAGTACTACTTGTCACCCCCAAACTGATGGACAAACTGAAGTAGTCAATAGAACGTTGTCTACTATGCTTAGGGCTGTTTTGAAGAATAATAAGAAAATGTGGGAGGAATGCTTGCCTCATATTGAATTTGCTTATAATCGTTCATTGCATTCTACTACTAAGATGTGCCCTTTTGAAGTTGTGTATGGTTTCCTACCTCGTGCACCTATTGATTTGTTGCCTCTTCCATCTTCGGAGAAGGTTAATTTTGATGCTAAACAACGTGCTGAATTGATTTTAAAAATGCATGAGTTAACTAAGGAAAACATTGAGCGTATGAATGCTAAATATAAACTTGCTGGAGATAAGGGTAGAAAACATGTTGTGTTTGCACCTGGAGATCTTGTTTGGTTACATTTGCGTAAAGATAGATTTCCTGATTTGCTCAAATCAAAGCTAATGCCACGTGCTGATGGTCCCTTTAAGGTGTTAGAGAAAATAAATGATAATGCATATAAACTTGAGCTGCCTGTAGATTTTGGGGTTAGTCCCACTTTTAACATTGCAGATTTGAAGCCTTATTTGGGTAAGGAAGATGAACTTCCGTCGAGGACGACTTCATTTCAAGAAGGGGAGGATGATGAGGACATCAATACAATTGTTACACCCACAGCCCCTGCTGCTATACATACTGGACCAATTACTAGAGCTCGTGCACGCCAACTAAATTACCAGGTTCTTTCGTTTCTTGGTAATGATTCTAATGTTCATGAGAATATGATGCTGCCTAAATTGGATACATTTGTTTTGCTTACAAATGAAGGGCCTAGCTTGGAGAAGGATGAACATTGGAGCAAGAACAAGCATGGAGATGATGGCATGCGCAAGGGGAACAAGAACGGAGTTACAAGTGATGATTTCAGGACTTTGAAGCCACCATAATGGGTGCATGGAGCCTTGGACGAAATATACAAGATGCCACTTCATAAATTTCGTCCCGAGGCTATTTTAGGTGCTGCGTCACCTTATTATTGGGCCAGGCCCATGTAATTTCGAAATACATAAGTATAGGCTATTTTTAGAGTCCGTATGTGTGGGGAAACAAGAGATAGGGTTGATTTCGGACCCCTCCACCAAGGGCCACGAAATTCCCCCCTCTTCCTCCATATATACAGCCCTTAGGGCATCGTTTAGACTTTGGGTTTTGTTTAGATTAAAAGTTCGCCATAGCTGCAACTTCGCGTACTTCGTTTGTGTTCAACGACCAGACAAAGGCGTCAGAGAACCCCACCTTGATCAATAAAGCTTTCATCTTATATTCGCAATATCCAGATTGCAATCTTAGTTTGTTGCTTGTTCTTCGTTTGCTCGCAGGAAACAGACCCTCGTGGTCAGGTTGATCGTGCTCCGGCGTGGTCAATAACCTCTCAGAGTTGGTTTAGCGATTGCTAAGGCGCGACGTCCTCGCACGCTCGTAGTCGGATCGTCAAAGTCGACTTCCACCAAAGCGAAATCCACCATCTCATCGAAAGACGGGACACCTTTGCCTCTATCAAGTGGTATCAGATTTCCAGGTTGCTCGGTGAGATTTTACAGTTTTTCGTAGTTTAGATCGAGTCTGTTCTTCATACAAACAGTCCACGAAAAAGCCACAAAAAAATTAGGGTTAGTTCATCAAATCCGAACCAATCTGAGCCTTTGCATAATCTTTTTAGGGTTTTGCTTTGTTGAATTTGCGGTTGCATCGTCGTTTCTAGTTGCTGGTCTTAGAGTCTAGTCTTTTAGAGTTTCGAGTTCTGGTCATAAGTTGTCACGCCGCCGCCGCACCATCATCATCACCCCTGCCATCTACCACCACCGCTTATCCGCCACCGCTTCGAATCCGTATCCATATACCACCACAGCTGTCATATACCACCACCGCTGCCATCTACCACCATATATCCACCACCAATCCGAGTTCTTGTCATATTAGGTTTGTTTTCGAGATCCATCTAGATTCCGATTCGTGTTTCCTTGCCGGAGTAGGTTTCGAAAAAAAAGAGTC
>NW_025227791.1:0-3594 GCF_018294505.1 Triticum aestivum | reverse complement strand
AACTAATGCGCCTAGTACTTTCATGAGACTAATGAACAAAGTTTTACGTGCTTTCATTGGACGATTTGTGGTAGTCTATTTTGATGATATACTGATTTATAGCAGATCTTTGGAAGAACATTTGGAACATTTACGTGTTGTTTTTATTGCTCTACGTGATGCACGTTTGTTTGGTAACCTTGGGAAGTGCACCTTTTGCACCGACCGAGTATCTTTTCTTGGCTATGTTGTTACTCCACAGGGAATTGAAGTTGACAAAGCCAAGATTGAAGCTATTGAGAGTTGGCCGCAGCCCAAAACGGTCACACAAGTGAGGAGTTTTCTTGGCCTCGCTGGATTCTATAGGCGTTTTGTGAGAGATTTCAGCACCATTGCTGCACCTCTCAACGAGCTTACAAAGAAGGATGTGCCTTTTGTTTGGGGTACCGCACAGGAAGAAGCCTTCACGGTATTGAAAGACAAGTTGACACATGCTCCTTTACTCCAACTTCCTGATTTTAATA
Organism: Triticum aestivum; assembly: GCF_018294505.1. Classification (NCBI taxonomy): domain Eukaryota; kingdom Viridiplantae; phylum Streptophyta; class Magnoliopsida; order Poales; family Poaceae; genus Triticum; species Triticum aestivum. The sequence goes on along the minus strand of NW_025227791.1, from coordinate 3,091 downwards.
AGACTTTTGAGCTTGAATGTGATGCTAGTGGAATTGGATTAGGAGGTGTGTTATTACAAGATGGCAAACCTGTTGCATACTTTTCTGAAAAATTGAGTGGGCCTAGTCTAAATTATTCTACTTATGATAAAGAATTATATGCTCTTGTTCGGACTTTAGAAACATGGCAACATTATTTATGGCCCAAAGAATTTGTTATACATTCTGATCATGAATCTTTGAAACATATTAAAAGTCAAGCTAAACTGAATCGTAGACATGCTAAATGGGTTGAATTCATTGAGACTTTCCCTTATGTCATTAAACACAAGAAGGGAACAGAAAATGTTATTGCTGATGCATTGTCTCGTCGCTATACTATGCTTTCACAACTTTACTTCAAAATATTTGGTTTGGAGACCATCAAAGATCAATATGTGCATGATGCTGATTTTAAAGATGTAATGCAGAATTGTAAAGAAGGAAGAATGTGGAACAAGTTTGTCGTTAATGATGGATTTGTGTTTCGTGCTAACAAGCTATGCATTCCAGCTAGCTCCGTTCGTCTTTTGTTGTTGCAGGAGGCGCATGGAGGAGGATTAATGGGACACTTTGGCGTGAAGAAGACGGAGGACGTACTTGCTACACATTTCTTTTGGACAAAGATGAGACGGGATGTTGAGCGTTTTATTGCTCGATGCACTACATGTCAAAAAGCTAAGTCATGACTCAATCCTCATGGTTTATATATGCCTTTGCCTGTACCTAGTGTTCCTTGGGAGGATATATCTATGGACTTTGTTTTAGGTTTACCTCGAACAAAGAAGGGGAGGGATAGCATATTTGTTGTCGTGGATAGATTCTCGAAAATGGCACACTTTATACCATGTCATAAAAGCGATGATGCTGTTAATGTTGCTGATTTGTTCTTTCGTGAAATTATTCGCTTGCATGGTGTGCCAAATACTATTGTTTCAGATCGTGATACTAAATTTCTTAGCCACTTTTGGAGATGTTTATGGGCTAAGTTGGGGACTAAATTGCTTTTTAGTACTACTTGTCACCCCCAAACTGATGGACAAACTGAAGTTGTCAATAGAACGTTGTCTACTATGCTTAGGGCTGTTTTGAAGAATAATAAGAAAATGTGGGAGGAATACTTGCCTCATATTGAATTTGCTTATAATCGTTCATTGCATTCTACTACTAAGATGTGCCCTTTTGAAGTTGTGTATGGTTTCCTACCTCGTGCACCTATTGATTTGTTGCCTCTTCCATCTTCGGAGAAGGTTAATTTTGATGCTAAACAACGTGCTGAATTGATTTTAAAAATGCATGAGTTAACTAAGGAAAACATTGAGCGTATGAATGCTAAATATAAACTTGCTGGAGATAAGGGTAGAAAACATGTTATGTTTGCACCTGGAGATCTTGTTTGGTTACATTTGCGTAAGGATAGATTTCCTGATTTGCGCAAATCAAAGCTAATGCCACGTGCTGATGGTCCCTTTAAGGTGTTAGAGAAAATAAATGATAATGCATATAAACTTGAGCTGCCTGCAGATTTTGGGGTTAGTCCCACTTTTAACATTGCAGATTTGAAGCCTTATTTGGGTGAGGAAGATGAACTTCCGTCGAGGACGACTTCATTTCAAGAAGGGGAGGATGATGAGGACATCAATACAATTGTTACACCCACAGCCCCTGCTGCTATACATACTGGACCAATTACTAGAGCTCGTGCACGCCAACTAAATTACCAGGTACTTTCGTTTCTTGGTAATGATTCTAATGTTCATGAGAATATGATGCTGCCTAAATTGGATACATTTGTTTTGCTTACAAATGAAGGGCCTTTTCAGTCGGCGCCAGAGAGGTGGTCCGAGGGCGCTTGGTCGACTGAGCGGCGGTCGCAACCCCCTTACCACGTTCGGTCGAAGGGTCGTGGACAAGCTTCGACCGCCTTTCCGAGCGCGGTGGAACGACCTCCTCCTCCTCTTCTTCCTCGTCCTCGATGTCATCTTCATCACCTTCATCATCATCATCGTCGTCGTCATCCCCCGCAGCATCCGAGTCCCATTCCTCCTCTTCCTGGCTCTCGCCCCCGCTCGCCTCGCCCCCGCTCGCCTCGCCTTCCTCAGTCGGAGCTTGTGCCCCATTGGGCATCGAGTACAGTTCGGTGAAGGCCTAGCAGATGCCCAAACAAGGATCAGTCGACCAGTCGGCAGGGTTAGCAGAAATGAATACAACAAGGACACAATGGAAAGCAGAGCAAGTGTACCTTGTTTGGGACGCTGTTGTGGTCGAGTGGAGGAATCCTTCTGGCTCCGCGCGGGTTGTCCCTGTTTCCGATAACGGCTACCATCCATCTTTCCAGAGTGACATCGTCGACTTCTTCTGGATGGACTCTAGTCTCGTCTTCGGGCCCACAGTACAACCACATGCAGTGGCTCCGGAACTGAAGGGGTTGGATGCGACGCCTGAGGAAGACCTCCAGAAGATCCATGCCCGTCACCCCCTCCCGAACCAACTGCACCACGCGCTCCATCAACATCTTCACGTCGGCTTTCTCCTCCGGGATCAGCTTCAGAGGGGAGGGCTTGTTCACTCGGTCCATGGTAAACGGAGGGAGTCCACTCGACTGCCCTGGCGTCGACTGGACCTGGCAGTAGAACCAAGTCGACTGCCAGCCTCTGACGGACTCGGGAAAGGACATGGGCGGGAAGGTGCTATTATTCCTCACCTGAATCCCCAGGCCCCCACACATTTGGACGACTCGGGTCTTCTCATCACCTGGGCTCGCCTTCTTCACGGTCTGAGAGCGACACGTGAAGATACGTTTGAACAAACCCCAGTGCGGTCGACAGCCCAAGAAACCCTCACACATGGACACGAATGCAGCAAGATAGGCAATGGAGTTTGGGGTAAAGTGGTGGAGCTGCGCTCCAAAGAAATTCAAGAAGCCACGGAAGAAAATGCTTGGCGGCAAGGAAAACCCACGGTCAACATGAGTGGCCAGAAGCACACACTCACCCTCTTCTGGCTGTGGCTGCCACTCCTTCCCCGGCAACCTCGCAGCTCCGTGAGGGATCAAGCCCTCGTTGGCCATGTC
>NW_025227790.1:0-2291 GCF_018294505.1 Triticum aestivum | reverse complement strand
GAGGCAGAGCTGCCTCTACGACACCGACGCCGACGTGCGCCGTACCAGAACCACTCCGATCACGCCGTCCTGTGCCTCACTGCTGCGGCTCCACTGTCGCAACCGTCTACCGCACCGGAGCTGTTCCCGCTATGCCGTCGTTCGCCACCTCGGATCTGCTTCCCCGCCGCCGACAGATGGCCACCGCACAACACTCAACAACTTGGCCATGGGTTCATCCAAGGCTGCACCGTCCTCCACAACTTTTGGTTTCCGGCGAACAACAAGAAGATCGTCGGAAAAACAGAAGGAGGACACAACACTGCCAGCAGGAAGAGGTACTCCTATTCCCTTATTCGTGCAAATCTTACGTCTCTGCTCACACCGTATTCATCCCACGAAATAAACTAGTTGAGCGCTTCTTACTGCATCTTCTTCGTGATACTAAATGCACAAGGTTTCCTCTCTTTTACTATTTCAGCTTTGCTAGAGGTCAGTAGCCCGCCTAGATTTCAATGCAGGGTCAGCCGAACCGCAATTAAAAGAAGCAACACCCACTTAGGCACGCGGAGCACGTAGTCTGCCTGTTCCCCGGGGAAGCGGCGCATCGATGTCTATCATAGGGGTGTGGGGTGCAGGAGCTGCTTGCGCCCGACCTGGAGGTCGGCGGGGCTTGAATGGATGGTCGGGGGGCGGTGCCAAGCACGACGGTGCGGTGAGGTCGAGGGGAGGGCGCAGGCAGGGGAGGAATACTAGGCCGATGGTCACTGGCGTTTCAAGGAAGATCGTCAACACTGACTGGCTGGAGGTAGATGAAGGCGATCTGCCTGTTCTTTGTACATCGGACGGTGCAGAAAAAATGGACTGACCTATTTGCTTTCGGTCGACTGTTATTTTCATAAAATCATGTAGTAATTTAGTGTGCCATGTATGTTGTAGAGCTATCATATGTCTCCGGTCATTTATTTCTCACCGACCTGCTATCTGCTACCTTTACACTGTACTAATTGTGCACACACTTCACCCATACTCACACTATTGTTTTTTTATGCATAGGTATTTCAGACTCTGACGTGGTGTTGATGAATGCAGAAAAGAAATGACAGAAGTCGCTCCAGTGTAATTTGAAGATAAGCACTAAGCGTTTCAGCACTCTAATGGGTGCGGTGTCAGTAGTTGGAGACAGTAAATGTAGCTCTGCATTTGATGATCTCAATTGCCACACACAACCATCCCAGGTGCTTGCTTTAACTTCACGCTGTCAAATGTGGTTGCATGTTGCATATGGTGTCTAGCTTGTATTGCTTCTAATTTGGTTAAATTGCATCTGCTTGCTTTACACATTATACCTTTGATAATGACATGCCTTCCTGTTTTTGATACATACTACATATGTCTATTAACCATGTTCGTACATCAAACTAATGCTCTTTTGTATCCCTCGTCAATCACTTATGATGAGACAGTCACCCGAGTGGGTTACTGTGAGACGCCCTACTCGTCTAAAGAGTGCAGTGTCATCCTCCCCACATGATTCTCAAGAAATAGCAAGGCTAAATGAAGATAGTCAACGTAGCTCTCTAGTTGATCACCGCAATTCCCCCACACCACCATCGCAGGTGCTTGCTCTTACATGGCAGTGTGATATGTGGTTGCATGTTGCATATGGTGTCTACCATGTAATGCTTCTAATTAGGGTAAATTGCATCTGCTTAGTTAACACATTATACCTGTGAATATGACATGCCTTCTTGTTTTTGGTACATACTACGTCTTTCTATTAACCATGTTCTTACATCAAACTACTTTTCTTGTGTATCCCTCATCAATGCTCCTAATTTGTTAAATTGCATCTCCTTAGCTTACACATTATACATGTGAATATGACACACCTTCCTGTTTTTGGTACATACTACATCTGCCTATCACACCATGTTCTTACATCAAACTACTGTTCTTGTGTATCCTGCATCTATCGCTTATGATGAGACAGTCACGTGCGTGGGTTAATATGAGACACAACTCTTATAAAGAATGCAATTTCATCCTCTCCACATGATTCTCAAGAAACAACAAGCCTAAATGAAGATATTGAACGTAGCTCTGTACCTGAAGACCGCAGTTCCCCTACACCAACATCACAGGTGCTTGCTCTAACTTCGCAGTGTGATATGTGGTTGCATGTTGCATACTGTGTCTAGATTGTAATGCTTCTAATTAGGGTAAATTGCATCTGCTTAGTTTACACACTATACCTGTGAATATGACATGCCTTCCTATTTTTGGTACACACTACATCTATGTGTTAACCT
>NW_025227789.1:0-16382 GCF_018294505.1 Triticum aestivum | reverse complement strand
GCTAATGTTGTCATTGGAGACACTGACATGAAGGATGTTGGGTATGGTATATTTCCCACTATTCTTTCAGTATGTCATTCCCCTGATTGGTTGATTGACACGGGTGCTAATGTGCATGTATGCGGTGATTATTTCCATGCTTTCGTCTTATCAGACCGCAGGGACTTCAACCGTGTTGATGGGCAACGATTCAAGTGCTTCTGTTCGTGGTGTTGGCACGGTCGATCTGAAGTTTACTTCGGGGAATATCGTGCGGCTGAAGAACGTGCATTATGTCCCCTCCGTCAATAAAAATCTTGTTAGCGGATCTCTTTTGTGTAGAGATGGCTACAAGCTTGTCTTTGAGTCAAATAAATTTGTAATTTCCAAGTATGGAACCTTTGTTGGTAAAGGCTATGAGTCAGGAGGCCTGTTTCGTTTATCCTTATCAGACATTTGCAATAAAGTTGTTAATCATGTTTGCAACCATAGTGAATCAAATGTGTGGTTTTCACGCCTCTGTCATGTTAACTTTGGTTGCATGTCGCGACTAGCGAAGTTAAACTTAATCCCTAGTTTCACCCCTGTCAAGGGATCTAAGTGTCAAGTGTGTGTGCAAGCTAAGCAACCTCCTAAGTCTCATGTGACTGCGGAAACGAGAAATCTTGCACCACTAGAGCTCATACATTCAGATCTATGTGAAATGAATGATGTTTTGACAAAAGGTCGAAAGAAGTATTTTATGACGTTGATTGATGACTCCACTAGATGCCGCCATGTGTATCTTCTGAAATCTAAGGATGAGGCTTTGAACTACTTCAAGATCTATAAAGCTGAAGCGGAAAACCAAGTTGATCGAAAGATCAAGAGGCTTAGGCCCGATCGTGGTAGAGAGTATTTCTCAAATGAATTTGATTCCTTTTGTGCGGAACATGGTATAATCCATGAGAGGACACCTCCCTATTCACCTCAGTAAAAGGGGGTGGCCAAACGAAAGAACCATACTCTAACTGATTTGGTTAACGCCATGTTAGACACATCGGGTCTCTCCAAGGCATGGTGGGGGGAGGCGATATTGACTGCATGTCATGTCCTAAACCGAGTTCCCACAAAGAACAAAGAGATAACTCCATTCGAGGAATGGGAGAAGAAAATGTTAAAGCTCTCTTATCTACGAACATGGGGTTGCTTGGCAAAAGTCAATGTGCCAATTTCAAAGAAGCGGAAGCTGGGACCAAAAACTATGGATTGTGTTTTCCTGGGATATACTTTTCATAACATTGGTTACAGATTCTTGGTTATAAAATCTGAGGTACCTGACATGCATGTCGGTACGATCATGGAGTCGAATGATGCGACTTTCTTTGAAGATATCTTTCCCATGAAGGATATGGCTACCTCATCTAATCAGGAGATGCCTAGTTAATTGAATCACGAACCAGTTACAATTACTGAACCTGCCATTTTGATGGAACACTTTGAAAGTCCTGTGGAGGAAAATAATGAAGCTCCTACTAGGAGCAAGATACAGAGGACTGCAAAGTCCTTTGGTGATGATTTTCTTGTGTATCTCATAGGTGACTCTCCCAGTTCCATTTCAGAGGCCTATGCATCTGAAGATGCTGACTACTGGAAGGAAGCAGTTCGTAGCGAGATGGATTCCATCTTGGCGAATGAAACTTGGGAGATAATTGATCGTCCTTATGGGTGCAAACCTATAGGATGCAAATGGGTATTCAAGAAGAAGCTTAGGCCTGATGGTACTATTGAAAAGTACAAGGCTCGGCTCGTGGCTAAGGGTTATACCCAAAAGGAAGGTGAAGACTTCTTTAATACTTACTCACCTGTGGCTCGACTGACCACTATTCGAGTTCTACTTTCACTAGCTGCCTCACATGGTCTTCTCGTTCATCAAATGGATGTTAAGACTGCTTTCCTAAATGGAGAGTTGGACGAGGGAATTTATATGGAACAACCAGATGGGTTTGTAATAGATGGTCAGGAAGGGAAAGTGTGCAAGTTGCTAAAGTCTTTGTATGGACTCAAGCAAGCACCCAAACAGTGACATGAGAAGTTCGAAAGAACTTTAATAGCTGCAGGCTTTGTTGTGAACGAAGCTGACAAATGTGTGTACTATCGCCATGGTGGGGGCGAGGGAGTTATGCTTTGCTTGTATGTTGATGACATACTGATTTTTGGAACAAATCTGAATGTTATTAAGGAGGTCAAGGATTTACTATCTCGCTGCTTTGAGATGAGGATTTAGGAGTGGCTGATGTCATTCTGAACATCAAGTTGTTGAGAGACGATAATGGTGGGATTACATTGCTTCAATCTCACTATGTGGAAAAGATCTTGAGTCGCTTTGGCTATAGTGACTGCAAGCCCTCTCCAACACCATATGATGCTAGCGTGCTGCTTCGAAGGAATCGAAGAATTGCTAGAAATCAATTGAAGTATTCTCAGATTATTGGCTCGCTTATGTACTTAGCCAGTGCTACAAGACCTGACATCTCTTTTGTTGTTAGCAAACTGAGCTGGTTTGTCTCAAAACCAGGAGATGTGCATTGGAAAGCTCTAGAGAGAGTTTTGTGTTATTTGAAAGGCATTGCGAATTATGGAATTCACTACACTGGGCATCCAAAGGTGCTTGAAGGGTATAGTGACTCAAACTGGATCTCAGATGCTGATGAGATAAAGGCCACGAGCGGATATGTATTCACTCATGGAGGTGGCGCTGTTTCTTGGAAGTCTTGCAAGTAGACCATCTTAACGAGGTCAACAATGGAAGCAGAACTCACAACACTAGATACAGCTATGGTCGAAACAGATTGGCTTCGCCGGCTCTTGAATGACTTGCCGGTTGTTGAGAAACCTGTACCAGGTATCCCTATGAACTGCGACAATCAAACTGTGATCCCGAATGTGAACAGCTCAAAGGATAACATGAAGTCATCAAGACACGTTTAGAGAAGGTTAAAGTCTGTCAGAAAAATGAGAAACTCTGGAGTTATTGCATTGGATTATATCCAAACGTCTAAAAATCTGGCAGATCCTTTCACTAAGGGTCTATTACGTAATGTGATAGATAATGCATCGTTGGAGATGGGTATGAGACCCACAATATGAGTTGTTCACAGTGGTAACCTATTATTTGTGATCGGAGATCCCGTGAATTAGATGTGGAAGACAAGCTGTTGGTCAATTGGGAGGAGAGTACCCTTACTGTTAAAAATACCACTCCATGAAGATGCAATACTCTCCTAATCTGCATGGCAGGTTGATGTATATCTTAATGTGTTCTAATTGGCTCTTTGAAGCAGAGATGTTGTCCTGTAGAACATCTTTTGAAGAACACACCTATATGAGTCTGATTGTTAAACGTTGCTATCTATGAGAGTAGGGTTCTCTCTAGTAAACTCATGAAAGGTCCCGGAGTATGACGCAGAAGCTCCACCCGCAGGGAAGACCCACGGTAGCCACGTATCGGTCAAGGCTTTATGTGAAGCTAGATTCACAGAAAACTTGCAGTTCAAGGCCCAGTCCACTGTCCAAGTTGCTTACTAGTGTAGCATAGAGTTCTAGGTGGAAGTTCAACTTAACAGTCTCCACTGTAGTACCGGTATATAAAACAGTGTTTTGGAACCAAACGCAAATTTTGTGTGCCTCTAGGATCTGGTGGGGGATTGCTGGAATTTTGGCTTTTATGGGCCAACCCAATAGCAGTTTCAGAAATTCCTAATAAATCCTAGAGGCCCACGCAGCCCATTCGTGCAAGGCAAGAGGTGGAACTAAAGTTTAGTCCCACATTGCTAGTTTAGAGGGAGTTTGACCTCTTTATAAGGGAGGCTCTTTTCCCACATGTATGAGCATGAGAACAAGAGGGACATCCACGCGCTCCTCCTCTGCCGCTCGCCTCGCCACGCCACGCCTCGTCATGACGCGGCGCAGGTTGCGGGAATGAGCCGAGCCGATGTCTAAATTTTTGCCACGCACGACGGGTATACGAACGGTCACATGGGAGCTGAAAAGTTTTGCTATAGGGGAGAATGAATACGAACGGCGCACCTCTTTGCGTGCTGCCTGTTCGCTTCGTCTCCCTCCGTAGCTTCACCTCCCGTTGTAGCCTGTTCGCGTCCCTCTCCTGTGCCTATATAAGAGAGGTCGCTCCTCTCCAAAGAGACACATCAGAAGGTCCTCTTCATCTTGCCACAAACTTCTTGAGTACTGCGCTGCTGCTACAATCTTCCCCATCCCAGCTTGCAGCATGCACCGCAGGTCGGGATAGTAGGCCTCCGAAACCGCACCTTTTGAGTCCTGTACGGGAGAAGGGTGATATGGTTTTTGGGGAGCGCTCAACGCAACTACCGACTTCTTCGTCATGGATGCCCCGGACTCCGACGACTACTTCCCCGACGACGACTTCTTCCCCGACGTCGACAACCTCCTCGACGACATGGCTGGCGAGGACACCAACCCTAAGACTGGTGCATCTGCTCCCGTTCCGTATGTTCTAATACTCTTCCTGTTAGAGGTTGTGTCACAACTTCTTGCTCTAGTGTCTGTTCTTGTTGTGTTCGGTTCTAGTTCATATATGCAGATGCTATTTACCTTCTCTCTATCAAATCACTCGACTTGTTTTATCACTGCTAAATTAGTCGTGCTTTATCTACTTTTTCTATTAATAAAATCATTCAATAAATTGCACATATTTCCAACAGTGGGATGGGCCCCATAGTCACATGCTTAGTACTAGTGTGGAGGCTACCATGTGCGCATGCAGAAGCCAGTCTGCACTCCGGCAAATCCCTGGAATAACAGTCGTTGGATTTTACTATCCGACGGTATAAATTGCACTCAAATCTGAGCAAACAAACGTGAGCCATTCGATTGAAACTATCCGATGGTCCATATTGAGAGTTACTCGTATACTATAGTGTAGTATAGATATAGATATAGATATAGAATTGCCATGCATGATGTTTTAAGACTGGCAAACTGGGAAGCTTCTGGAATTATTGGTAAATGTAGAAGATATTTGTCCTGAAGGTTCTAGAACGGATATGTAGGTAAGATTAATGGCAAATGAAAAGAAATCTAGATACAAGCCCTTTTTGTAGAGTATTGGTGTAGGGTTGATTTAGATCATCAAACCAACCTCCAAAGTCCGGGCGGATGGCTCGGCCACTGACCGGTCAAAAAACCACGACCCATAAACCTCAAACAGGCCTCAAGTGTCCGGCCTGACCGGCACCCCCATATTCAGCCCAAATATGGCTGGATACGGGGAGGCCCGGGCGCGTCCGTCCGATAGGCCCACCCTACTCCAAATTGCACCAAATCCATTAAACCCTTCCCCTTATCCCGCCCCCTCCAACATTTCCCGTATCTGAGCCCTCACCGTCCGCCACCCTTGCTTCCCATCCTCGCCACCTGTCCCAATCCTCCGCCCAAGATGTCGTCTAGCCCGTCCCCAGTCGGCGTGACAGAGACTGCGTCCGCCTCGTACATCGGCATCCCGTCCTTGGCTTTGTCCTGCTAGCCGGAGAACGTGGCCCGGAGGGACTGGCGACGAAGGTAGCGAGAGAGGGAAGCGTTGGCATCGTAGGGAGTGGATGCAGACATGGACTAGCAGTTGTCCACTCCCCACCGTGCCTAGGACCCCGCACCCCATCCATCAAGACGTTGACAAGGATCATGTCATCGGACCAGGTTGGGACACAGGAGGATCTCACGACCTGTTGGGTGATGTTTGCTTGAACTACATCAGTATTTCCCGAAATTGGAAGGGATGATGCAGCATAGCAACGGTAGGTATTTCCCTCAGTGATGAGACCAAGGTTATCGAACCAGTAGGAGAATCACGCAACACAACATGAACGACACCTGCACACAAATAACAAATACTCGCAACCTGACGTATTAAAGGGGTTGTCAATCCCTTTCCGGCAACGGCGCCAGAAATTGGCTTGTAGACAAGATAAAAATTGTAGTAGATTAATAGATGGAAATAAAAGCAAATAAAATTCAGTGAGGTATTTTGTATTTTTGGTTTAATAGATCTGAAAATAAAAGCAAATAAAAATAGATCACAAAAGCAAATATAATAAAGAAGAGACCCGGGAGCCATAGATTTCACTAGTGGCTTCTCTCGAGAAAAGTAGCAAACGGTGGGTGAACAAATTACTGTTGGGCAATTGATAGAATTTCAAATAATCATGACGATATCCAGGCAATGACCATTATATAGGCATTGATACGTCTCTGTCGTATCTACTTTTCCAAACACTTTTGCCCTTGTTTTGGACTCTAACTTGTATGATTTGAATGGAACTAACCCGGACTGACGCTGTTTTCAACAGAATTGCCATGATGTTGTTTTATGTGCAGAAAATAAAAGTTCTCGGAATGACCTGAAACTCCACGGAATATCTTAGAATAAATAATAAAAAATCCTCGCCAAAGATGAAGACCAGGGGGCCCACACCCTGCCCACAAGGGTGGGGGGCGCGCCCTACCCCTCCTGGGCGCGCCCCCCTACCTTGTGGGCCCCCTGGAGACCCTCCGACGCCAACTCCAACTCCATATATTGGCTTTCGGGGAGAAAAAAAATTAGAAAGAAGAAATCATCGTGTTTTACGATGCGGAGCCGCCGCCAAGCCCTAATATCTCTCGGGAGGGCTGATCTGGAGTCCGTTCGGGGCTCCGGAGAGGGGGATTCATCGCCGTCATCATCATCAACCATCATCCATCACCAATTTCATGATGCTCACTGCCGTGCGTGAGTAATTCCATCGTAGGCTTGCTGGACGGTGATGGGTTGGATGAGATTTATCATGTAATCGAGTTAGTTTTGTTAGGGTTTGATCCCCAGTATCCACTATGTTCTGAGATTGATGTTGCTATGACTTTGCTATGCTTAATGCTTGTCACTAGGGCCCGAGTTCCATGATTTCAGATCTAAACCTATTATGTTTTCATGAATATATGTGAGTTCTTTATCATATCTTGCAAGTCTATAGTCACCTACTATGTGTTATGATCCGGCAACCCCGAAGTGACAATAATCGGGACCACTCCCGGTGATGACCATAGTTTGAGGAGTTCATGTATTCACTATGTGCTAATGCTTTGTTCCGGTTCTCTATTAAAAGGAGGCCTTAATATCCCTTAGTTTCCAATAGGACCCCGCTGCCACGGGAGGGTAGGACAAAAGATGTCATGCAAGTTCTTTTCCATAAGCACGTATGACTATATTCGGAATACATGCCTACATTACATTGATGAATTGGAGCTAGTTCTGTGTCACCCTATGTTATGACTGTTACATGATGAATCGCATCCGGCATAATTATCCATCACTAATCCGGTGCCTATGAGTTTTCCATATACTGGTTCTCGCTTATTTACTTTTCCGTTGCTACTGTTACAATCACTACAAAATACCAAAAACATTACTTTTGCTATCTTTACTTTTGTTACCGTTACCACCACTATCATATTACTTTGCTACTAAACACTTTGCTGCAGATACTAAGTTTCCAGGTGTGGTTGAATTGACAACTCAGCTGCTAATACTTGAGAATATTCTTTGGCTCCCCTTGTGTCGAATCAATAAATTTGGGTTGAATACTCCACCCTCGAAAACTGTTGCGATCCCCTATACTTGTGGGTTATCAAGACCTTTTTCTGGCACCGTTGCTGGGGAGCATAGCTCTATTGTTTGAGTCACTTGGGATTTATATCTGCCGGATACTATGAAGAACTTGAAAGACGCTAAGACAACAATTTATTTCTCAACTACGAGGGGAGGTAAGGAACTGCCATCTAGCTCTGCACTTGATTCACCTTCTGTTATGAGTAAGCTAGCGACACCTAAACCTGCTTCTGCTATTCGTTCCGATATGTTGCATGTTATTGATGATGCCACTTCTGCTATGCATGATACTTATGATGAAACTACTTCTATGCTTGATACTACTGTGCCCCTTGGTAAATTTCTTGATGAACAGATTTCTAGGTCTAGAGAAAGAGAAATTATTGAATCTGAATACGATGATTAGAGTGGTGATGAGAATATGCCTGCTATTCCTGAGGGTTATCTTTTTGATGCGGAATCTTCTGCAGCTATTTTTGCCTGCCAGGATAGATACGAACTTAAGAGGCTGCTAGTTAAATGGAGTAAAGAATCTCTTAGAGATAGAATGAAACCCGACCCTGCTTTTGCTACTTCACCTATCTGTGTGCCTGATAAGGATTATTATGAATTTTCTGTTGATCCAGATATAATTATTTTGGTTGAATCTAATCCTTTCTATGACTATGAATCTGAAACTATTGTGGCACATCTTACTAAGTTAAATGATATAGCCGCCCTGTTTACTAATGATGAGAGATCGCGCTACCTTTATATACTCAAAATAGTTCCGTTCTCATTAAAGGGTGATGCTAAGATATGGTTTAATTCTCTTGATCCTGGTTGTGTGCGTAGTCCCTAGGATATGATTTATTACTTCTCTGCTAAATATTTCCCTGCTCATAAGAAACAAGCTGCTTTGAGGGAAATATACAACTTCGTGCAAATTAAAGAAGAGAGTCTCCCACAAGCTTGGGGGAGGCTTATCAAGTTACTTAATGCTTTGCCTGATCATCCGCTTAAGAAACCTGAAATACTTGATATCTTTTATAATGGACTAAGTGATGCTTCCGGAGATTACCTGGATAGCTGTGCTGGTTCTCTTTTCAGGAAAAGAACACCGAATGAAGCTGAAATTCTATTGAATAATATGTTGACAAATGAAAATAATTGGGCACCTCCCGAGCCACCTCCTGAGCCAGCTCCAGAGCCAATTACTGAGCCTATTCCTAAACCAATTCTGAAGAAGAGAGGTGTTCTATTTCTCAGTCCCAAAGATATGCAAGAGGCAAAGAAATCTATGAAAGAAAAAGGTATTAAAGCTGAAGATGTTAAGAATTTACCTCCTATTGAAGAAATACACGGTCTTAATTTACCACCTGTTGAAGAAGTATATGATCTCAATTCCTTATTCACTGAAGAACCTCCTGATCCCGATATCCCGACACAGGTAGTAAAGGTAAATTCTCTCTATAGATATGATAAAGCTGAAGTCCCTCCTACTAAAATTGCTAGTCAGTGTTTGGATGAGTTTGATGACTTTACGTTTAAGCAAGATGACTTTAATGCTTATTTTGGTAGACAATTAAAACAGAATACCTTTATGATTAAACGCTTGGGTGATTTTATGGCTAATATTAGAGGTGAACTTAAACTTGTTAGCAAAAATGCTTCTATGGTTACCACTCAAGTAGAACAAGTAATTAAAGCTCAGAAAGAAGTGCTTGATGAAATGAATAGTAAGAAAAATGATTATGCTGTTAGAGTGGCTACTAGAACTGGTAGAATGACCCAGGAACCTTTGTATCCTGAAGGCCACCCTAAGAGAATCGAGCAAGATTCTCAGAGAAATAATATTGATGTACCTAGTTCTTCTCAAAGGAAGAAAAAGAAAAATGATAGGACTTTGCAAACTTCTAGTGAACCTATTGATGAACCACCTGAGAATCCAAATGATATCTCTATGTCTAATGCTGAAACACAATCTGGTAATGAACATGAACCTAGTGAAAATATTAATGATGATAATGATGTAGAAGTTGAACCTGTTGTTGATCTTGATAACCCACAATCAAGGAATCAACGTTATGATAAAAGAGACTTCATTGCTAGGAAACATGGTAAAGAAAGGGAACCATGGGTTCAGAAACCCATGCCTTTTCCTCCGAAACCATCCAAGAAAAAGGATGATGAGGATTTTGAGCGCTTTGCTGAAATGATTAGACCCATCTTTTTGCGTATGCGATTAACTGATGTGCTCAAAGCAAATCCTTATGCTAAGTATATGAAGGATATCATTACTAATAAAAGAAAGATACCGGAAGATGAAATTTCCACCATGCTTGCTAATTATACTTTTAAGGGTGGAATACCAAAGAAACTTGGAGATCCAGGAGTACCTACTATACCATGCTCCATTAAGAGAAATTATCTTAAAACTGCTTTATGTGATCTTGGAGCCGGTGTCAGTGTTATGCCTCTCTCTTTATATCGTAGACTTGACTTGAATAAGTTGACACCTACTGAAATATCTTTGCAAATGGCTGAAAAATCAACTGCTATACCTGTCGTTATTTGTGAGGATGTGCCTGTTGTAGTTGCAAAAGTTACTATTTTAACAGACTTTGTTATTCTTGATATTCCCGAGGATGATAGTATGTCTATTATTCTTCGAAGACCTTTCCTTAATATTGCAGGGGCTGTTATTGATTGCAACAAAGGCAATGTCACTTTTCATGTTAATGGTAATGAGCACATGGTACACTTTCCGAGGAAACAACCTCAAGTTTATAGTATCAACTCTATTGGAAAAATTCCATCGATTATATTTGGAGGTTTTGAATTTCCTCTCCCTACTGTCAAGAAAAAGTATGATATTCTTATTGTTGGGGATTTTCATATCCCCGTTGAGGTAACTTAGTGTTATTCGAAATTTCTCCGACTCCATGTTATTCGGAATGAGTTTGTTTAACAAGACTTGATCAACCTTGTTAGTGGAATCTTTTTGATGAGCATGAGATGGATGAAACTAGAAGCACAACCTTCTGTACCCTCTTTATATTTTTTGTTATTTAGTAGAAATAAAGTAAAATAGTATTTTTTTTGTCTGTTTCCTGACTTATCCGTGCAATATAAAAATATCCCGAAAATAAAAGTCCTCAGAATGCCATGCCAATTTAATATGATTTTTTCGGGAATATTTGAGGATTTACTATGCAAAAATTAGCGCGGGGGAGCTGCCACCTAGCCACGAGGGTGGAGGACGCGCCCTACCCCCTGGGCGCACCCCCCTGCCGCGTGGGCCCACGGTGGCCCTCCTCCACTTATCCCTGCACCCATCTTCTTCCTCTGCCTCACACAAACCCGAAAAACCAACTCAAGCACGAGTTCCAGCCCATATTGCTGTGATTTTCGATGTCCTTGCTCAAAGCACCTCTCGCAAAACTGCTTGGGGAGATTGTTCCTTGGTATGTAACTCCTCCATTGGTCCAATTAGTGTTTGTTCTAGTGCTTTATTCATTGCAAATTTGTGCTGCATAGGTGACCATGTTCTTGAGCTTGCATGTCAAATTTATATGGTTCCAAGTAGTTCTAATGCTTGATATAGGCTCTAGGCATTTGTGGGAGTTGTTGCTATCAATTTTATTGAAGTTGGTTCACTTTTATTTGAAGTTACTAAAAACTTCAGATTATTTCAGAAAGTAATTAAGAGACTTTTGGGGGGCTCGTCGAGCCGAAGCTCGAAGGAAAAACAAAAGGAAGAAGAGCAGAAGCCCAAATTTAATTTGCCTCGCACCGCGGAGGTCCGGCCGTGTGAATGGCCTTCCGATGACTTGTTGAGGAGAGCCGGGATTTATGAGGATTTCTATTTATTGATTGAGAATGCTGGCCTCACCGACTTCCTCCGCGGCCAACGTCATCAGTATCTCTTACTCACAGATACTTTTGTGCAAAACTTCTACTTTTTCCCTAAGAAATCACCTCCATCAGTAGAGTTTCATCTATATGACGTTGTTAACGAGATGCCATTAGCTGAATTTTGCGAGGTTTGCAAAATACCCTTTGAGGGAACCTTGGATGAACCACACCGTAACTAAGTAGAAGCTTTTATTAACACTATCACTGTGGGAGAAACCAGGAAGGTTTCTGATGCAAGGATTACTAGCATACATTTTCCTGTTTTACGCTACTTTGCCTTATTTGCTAGTCGTTGCTTGATTGGACGCGGGAACTGTGGAAACCTTAGTGTTCCTGATATTATTATTTTGTTCCATGGTTTATACCGCAATAACTCTTTTAGTATGGGTGGAATCGTTGCTAGACGGTTAAGTCTGAACCGTACTAAGGGCCCCATCTTTTGAGGCATTTATGCTTCGCGCCTAGCTGAATATTTTGAAATACCTATTAGGCATGAGGAGAAAGAAGAAACATCGTTGCCCCGTGCTTATTTTGATTATAAGATTATGCTAGCGCATGACTTTCTTGTTAAGAGTCGTGAAGAGGAGCTCAAATATAAATTATACTTTGATAAACATCACCCTGAGACTATTACTTTGCCTGCTCCCTCTTTGTTTAACTTGTCTGCAGGTCCTCACATCGTTCCGTGGGCGGCCGTTCAAGCCTATCGGAATCCTACACCAGCCCCGGAACCGGAGCCACAAGATGAGCCTCCACGACAGTTTGTTTATTCTTGGGATCCAGAGGTGGTTGCCAGCTAGTGGCAGTCAGAGTCTTCTGCATCGCAGTATGACCCCAGCTCCACCTACGGGTATCCGCCAGGCTATCCTTGGCAATAGACCAACTTAGGCCAAAATCCTAAGCTTGGGGGAGTACATATTTCCCACCGACATTACATTCATGTTCACACACACTCATTGCTAAATGTCGGTGCTCATACTCTTTCACTGTAATATCCATGATAGTTTATTTTCTTTTTCCTGCTTTCTTATTGTGCGTTTAATAAACCTTAAGAAAAAAACCAAAAAATTGTTAGTAGTAGTTTATTTCCTTGCTGTAGTAATTAAAAAGAAAACCCAAAAATATTTCCCGTTCTTCTTTTGCTTGTTGGGAGCTTTCCCGTGTAAATAGTTTTTATTTCTTTTCTTTTCTTTGGGGGTCAGTAGGAGAAGACCATGATTAAATTGTTGAAGTGGCTCTTATATGCATCATTGTTGATTTAACCAAGAGCCCATATTGCCTTGTGTTCTCGTGTTTATTGAATGCTCGTAGATTCCAGCTTAGTCCAATGCACGTGCACTCTTATTATTATCCACATCATTCGGTCGTGCAAGTGAAAGGCAATCATGATGATATATGATGGACTGACTGAGATGGGAAAAGCTGGTATGAACTCGACCTCTCTTGATTTTGTAAATATGATGAGTTCATCGTTCTTGATTCAACTTATATGAATAAACATGTTTGCAATGACAATTAGAGATCATAGTTGCTCGTGCCATGCTTGATTAGCTATGAGTTATAATGGTTTACCTTGCGTGCTAACATGCTATTAAAATGGTTGTGATGTGGTATGATGGGGTGGTATCCTCCTTTGAATGATTTGAGTGACTTGACTTGGCACATGTTCACGCATGTAGTTGAAACAAATCAACATAGCCTTCACGATATTTATGTTCATGGTGGATTATATCCTACTCATGCTTGTATTCAATGTTTATTAATTTTAATGCATGTTCATGACTGTTGTCGCTCTCTAGTTGGTCGCTTCCCAGTCTTTTGCTAGCCTTCACTTGTACTAAGCAGGAATACTGCTTGTGCATCCAATCCCTTAAACCCCAAAGTTATTCCATATGAGTCCACTATACCTTCCTATATGCAGTATCTACCTGCCGTTCCAAGTAAATTTGTATGTGACAAACTCTAAACCTTCAAATAAACATTCTATTTTGCATGCTCGAATAGCTCATATATCAACTAGGGCTGCCCTTATCTTTCGTGTTAGGCGGGTTATTCTCAAGAGGAGTGGACTCCGCTCCTCATTCACGAGAAAATGGCTGGTCACCGGGATGCCCAGTCCCATGCTTTATGCAAACTAAATCAAAATAATTGTAAACAAAACTGCCCCTGGGACCCGTTGAATGTTGGAGGCACTCATTGTTTCGAGAAAGCCATGGATTGATGCTTTGTGGAGGAGGGGGAGTATAAACTTTACCATTCTGTTTGGAACCGCCTATAATTTGTTTAGCATGGAAGATATCATCATCTCTTAGTTGTTATGTTGACAATGAAAGTATGCCGCTCAAAATATAATTTATCTCTATTTCAAATCCAAGCTCTGGCACCTCTACAAATCCCTGCTTCCCTCCGTGAAGGGCCTATCTATTTACTTTTATGTTGAGTCATCACCCTCTTATTAAAAGCACTAGCTGGAGAGCACAACTGTCGTTTGCATTCATTACTATTAATTTATATCGGGTATGACTATGATTGGATCTCTTTTACCATGAATTACAATGTTTAGTCAGTCCTTGATCTTTGAAGGTGCTCTGCATTTATGTTTTGCGGTCTCAGAAAGGGCTAGCGAGATACCATCTTGTTATATCATATTATGATTATTTTGAGAAAGTGTTGTCATCCGAGATTTATTATTATGGCTTGCTAGCTGATTATGTTATTGATATGAGTAAACATGAGACCTGAGAATTATTGCTAATGTGGTTAGTTATAATCTTTGCTGAAAACCTGAATGCTGGCTTGACATAGGTACAACAACAAGAGCAAACAGACTTTGTAAAAGTTTTTCTTTTTCTCTTTCAGTTTGTCAACTGAATTGCTTGAGGACAAGAAAGGGTTTAAGCTTGGGGGAGTTGATACGTCTCCGTCATATCTACTTTTCCAAACACTTTTGCCCTTGTTTTGGACTCTAACTTGTATGATTTGAATGGAACTAACCCGGACTGACGCTGTTTTCAGCAGAATTGCCATGATGTTGTTTTATGTGCAGAAAATAAAAGTTCTCGGAATGATCTGAAACTCCACGGAATATCTTAGAATAAATAATAAAAAATCCTCACCAAAGATGAAGACCAGGGGGCCCACACCCTGTCCACGAGGGTGGGGGGCGCGCCCCCAACCCCGTGGGCCCCCTGGAGACCCTCCGACGCCAACTCCAACTCCATATATTGGCTTTCGGGGAGAAAAAAACCAGAGAGAAGAAATCATCGCGTTTTACGATATGGAGCCGCCGCCAAGCCCTAATCTCTCTCGGGAGGGATGATCTGGAGTCCGTTCGGGGCTCCGAAGAGGGGGATTCGTCGCCGTCGTCATCATCAACCATCCTCCATCGCCAATTTCATGGTGCTCACCACCGTGCGTGAGTAATTCCATCGTAGGCTTGCTGGACGGTGATGGGTTGGATGAGATTTATCATGTAATCGAGTTAGTTTTGTTAGGGTTTGATCCCTAGTATCCACTATGTTCTGAGATTGATGTTGCTATGACTTTGCTATGCTTAATGCTTGTCACTAGGGCCCGAGTGCCATGATTTCAAATATGAACCTATTATGTTTTCATGAATATATGTGAGTTCTTGATCCTATCTTGCAAGTCTATAGTCACCTACTATGTGTTATGATCCGGCAACCCCGAAGTGACAATAATCGGGACCACTCCCGGTGATGACCATAGTTTGAGGAGTTCATATATTCACTATGTGCTAATGCTTTGTTCCGGTTCTCTATTAAAAGGAGGCCTTAATATCCCTTAGTTTCCAATAGGACCCCGCTGCCACGGGAGGGTAGGACGAAAGATGTCATGCAAGTTCTTTTCCATAAGCACGTATGACTATATTCGGAATACATGCCTACATTACATTGATGAATTGGAGCTAGTTCTGTGTCACCCTATGTTATGACTGTTACATGACGAACAACATCCGACATAATTATCCATCACTAATCCAGTGCCTATGAGTTTTCCATATACTGGTTCTCGCTTATTTACTTTTCCGTTGCTACTGTTACAATCACTACAAAATACCAAAAACATTACTTTTGTTGTCTTTACTTTTGTTACCGTTACCACCACTATCATATTACTTTGCTACTAAACACTTTGCTGCAGATACTAAGTTTACAGGTGTGGTTGAATTGACAACTCAACTGCTAATACTTGAGAATATTCTTTGGCTCCCCTTGTGTCGAATCAATAAATTTGGGTTGAATACTCTACCCTCGAAAGCTGTTGCGATCCCCTATACTTGTGGGTTATCAGGCATCACGTACAAGATTAGTAGACCGACTCCTGTCTGCATCTATTACTATTACTCCACACATCGACCGCTATCCAACATGCATCTAGTGTATTAAGTTCATGGAGAAATGGAGTAATGCAATAAGAACGATGACATGATGTAGTCCATATCTATTTATGTAGAAATAGACCCCATCTTGTTATCCTTAATGGCAACGATACATACGTGTCGGTTCCCCTTCTGTCACAGGGATCAAACACCGTAAGATCGAACCCATCACAAAGCACCTCTTCCCATTGCAAGATAAATAGATCAAGTTGGACAAACAAAACCCAAATATTGGAGTAGAAATACGAGGCTATAAGCAATCATGCATATAAGAGATCAAAGAAGACTCAAATAACTTTCATGGATAAAAAGATAGATCTGATCATAAACTCAAAGTTCATAGGATCCCAACAAACACACCGCAAAAAAGAGTTACATCATATGGATCTCCAAGAGACCATTGTATTGAGAATCGAGAGAGAGAGAGAGAGAGAGAGAGAGAGAGAG
>NW_025227788.1:16093-17485 GCF_018294505.1 Triticum aestivum | reverse complement strand
AGATATCAAATATTTGTACGGAGGTTGTTGTACATGTGTCATACACGACCAGACATTACATTTGTACTTCCCGGGCATAGAAGTGGCCAGGTCTGCCAAGGGGATTGCGCTATCACAGAGGAAGTATTCTTTAGATCTCCTAAGCGATGTAGGGATGCTAGGATGTCGGGCAGCATCAACTCCAATTGATCAAAACCACAAAGTGACAGCTCAGTCAGGAGAGCCAGTGAATAAGGAGAGATATCAAATATTTGTTGGGAGGTTGTTGTACCTGTGTCATACACGACCAGACATTACATTTGCAGTAAGTGTTGTGATCAAATACATGCATGAGCCTAGAAGAAAAATCTTGAGGCAGTACATAGAATCTTGAGATTTTTTTTAATAATTTGAAGATTGCTCACCACACACTCGAAAGGTACTCCTGGGAAAGGACTATTGTTCAAGAGTTATGGACACCTTGTTGTACATGGTTATTGTGATGCTGATTGGGCTAGCTGCCTAAATGACAGGAGATCAACTTCAGGCTATTGTGTCTTTGTAGGAGGAAATCTAGTGTCTTGGAGAAGCAAGAAACAACCTGTTGTTTCCAAATCTGCAGGGGCTGAAAGGCTGAATACAGAGCCATGTCTCAGGGACTGAGTGAGTTGTTATGGACAAGGAATCTATTAGAAGGGCTGAAGATATATGGTGTGACAACAAGTCGGCAATTAATATAGCAAACAACCCGGTTCAACATGATAGAACCAAACATGTGGAGATTGAAAGATTCTTTATCAAAGAAAAGCTGGATGCTGAGATTATCAAGATAGTGTATGAGAGCTCAGGGCAACAAATTGCAGATTGCTTGGCTAAAGGACTGGGAACCAGAGAATGCAGCTTAGCGTGTCACAAGATGGGAATGATAGATATCTGTCACCCCTCTTGAGGGGGGGTGTTGGATGTGTGGCCCATGTATTGCTGGCCCAAGTGTCCCAGGCCAATTGGGTTGACCTAGTTGAGGAAGAACAGAGGAAGGGGAGTAGTGAGCAGCTAGAATGAGTAGAGGCACGAGTGAGAGAGAGCTAGTTCCTCCAGAGCCAAGCCGCCACGACCAGCGACCCGAGGTGCATCTCCAAGGTCAACAGAAGGCATCCACTATACAAGTCCACTGTTTTACTCTATAGGCGGGTACTTGTAATCAATATCTTGAATGACATCCTACAAGTTTCAACTGCTCTACAAAGGGGAGCTATAGAAGAAAAAACAGGTCAAAAGTCAATTAAGAGCCTTCTTTTAGATGGTGTTGTCCCATAAGAAAATCCCAGTAACCCTTTGGCCAAGTTCTAGGTAATGGTACGCACGGAATTAACAGAAGCCATTCACTGTATAAGTCCATCGTTTAAGGGTGGT
>NW_025227788.1:12682-16083 GCF_018294505.1 Triticum aestivum | reverse complement strand
AATGTCACCTAAGATTCTACTATTTCAAAAGTACTCTACAGCATAGATGATTGGGAAGGCTTTCGGTCCGCTAATATCATTTCCATGTGGCGAATGAAAAAACTTCTGTTTCAACAACAACAACAAAGCCTTTAGCCCCAAACAAGTTGGGGTAGGCTAGAGGTGAAACCCATAAGATCTCGCAACCAACTCATGGCTCTGGCACATGGATAGCAAGCTTCCACGCACCCCTGTCCATAGCTAGCTCTTTGGTAATACTCCAATCCTTCAGGTCTCTCTTAACGGACTCCTCCCATGTCAAATTCGGTCTACCCCGCCCTCTCTTGACATTCTCCGCACGCTTCAGCCGTCCACTATGCACTGGAGCTTCTGGAGGCCTGCGCTGAATATGCCCAAACCATCTCAGACGATGTTGGACAAGCTTCTCTTCAATTGGTGCTACCCCAACTCTATCTCGTATATCATCATTCCGGACTCGATCCTTCCTTGTGTGGCCACACATCCATCTCAACATACGCATCTCCGCCACACCTAACTGTTGAACATGTCGCCTTTTAGTCGGCCAACACTCAGCGCCATACAACATTGCGGGTCGAACCGCCGTCCTGTAGAACTTGCCTTTTAGCTTTTGTGGCACTCTCTTGTCACAGAGAATGCCAGAAGCTTGGCGCCACTTCATCCACCCGGCTTTGATTCGATGGTTCACATCTTCATCAATACCCCAATCCTCCTGCAGCATTGACCCCAAGTACCGAAAGGTGTCCTTCTGAGGTACCACCTGGCCATCAAGGCTAACCTCCTCCTCCTCACACCTAGTAGTACTGAAACCGCACATCATGTACTCGGTTTTAGTTCTACTAAGCCTAAACCCTTCCGATTCCAAGGTTTGTCTCCATAACTCTAACTTCCTATTTACCCCCGTCCGACTATCGTCAACTAGCACCACATCATCCGCAAAGAGCATACACCATGGGATATCTCCTTGGAGTAGATAAGAACAAGATAAAATGTGATGTGTGTGAGTTTGCAAAACACATGAGGGCGTCTTATGTGAGCAAGGGACTTAGAAGTATATCACCATCCATGCTTGTTCACTCGGATGTTTGGACAAGCCCGGTGGTGTCGGTCAGTGGTGCAAAGTACTTTGTGACCTTTATTGACTGCCACTCACGTACGACATGGATCTATTTGATGTGTCACAAGGATGAAACTTCCAATGCTTCAAACCTTTCTGTGCCTATGTGAAAAATCACTTCAATGTTCAGGTACAAGTGATAAGAAGTGATAATGGCACTGAGTATGTTAACACAGTGTTTGGGACCTTGTTATCAGAGCAAGGGATTTTGCATCAAACCTCATGTCCGAACACTCCTCAGAATGGGGTGGCACAAAGGAAGAATGGCCATATCCTGGAGGTCGGTCGATCACTGGTGTTTACTACGAATGTGCCGAAATTCTTGTGGAGTGAAGTTGTGATGGCTGCGACACACCTGATCAATCGCACATCATCAAGAGTACTAGGTATGAAGTCACGTTCTGAGTTACTTCTGGGAAAGAATGATTTTGTGGTTCCTCCCAAGCTGTTCGGTTATGTCTGCTTTGTCAGGGATCACAGGCTATTTGTGGGCAAATTGGATCCACATGCCGTCAAGTGTATCTTCATTGGGTACTCTTCTGGGCAGCGCGGCTACAAGTATTGGAGTCCTGAACGGAGGACCTTTGTGAGCATGGATTATTTGTGAACAGGGAATCCAAACCATTTTATGGTGAGAAAACCGATCTTAACGGATTATTTGGAAGTCTTGACCATACCCAATCTACTATTATAGGTCAAGAGGGGGAGAGTGGTGGTGGTGCTGATTTTGTGCTGCAACAACCAATTGAGGGTGATATTCATGTACAGAGAAGGGAGCAGCAGCCCCAGAAAATGATAACACCATCGAGTGAAGGACCGATTGTGACTAATGGGATGCCGAGTCAGGCAGGCAGTGCTCCCACCCAGATCGGTTGTGTACCGAGGTGGACGGCAAAGCCAGAGGAGCAGCTAAAGGTGTATTCACTGAAGCAAGGTGATGCTTCTCATAGGTGTCAAAAGGTGAATGAGGTCAAGATGACAACATCATGTTCAGGGTGAGTAGCAATGCAGGCTCATCTGATACAAAGGACTTGCCAATTGCTTTGAGAAAAG
The DNA here is from genome assembly GCF_018294505.1 of Triticum aestivum. Lineage (NCBI taxonomy): Eukaryota > Viridiplantae > Streptophyta > Magnoliopsida > Poales > Poaceae > Triticum > Triticum aestivum. The sequence continues at coordinate 13,895 of NW_025227788.1, read as the reverse complement.
GTACCCGAGCAAAAGCAGGGATACGAGAGCCAAAGTATGGGTTCGATGCCAATGGTATTGGAAATTATGTTTCCTAGGAAGCATTATCTCCAGCCCACAAAAAAATTGTTGCTTATCTTCAGCTGGTGTTCTCTTCCAACTAATTGGAAGGCAGCAAAAGTGGATCCAAAGTGGAGAGCAACTATCATAGAGGAGCTAGAGGCATTAAGTAAGAACAAGACATGGACACTAACACCTCTTCCAACAGGAAAGAAGGCAGTCAGCTGCAAGTGGGTATACACTGTGAAGCAGAATGCGGAAGGGAAGATTAAAAGATACAAGGCAAGGCTTGTGGCGAGGGGGTACAGCCAGACCTACGGCATTGACTATGATGAGACCATTGCTCCGGTAGCAAAGATGCTGTGAGAATCCTGATCTCCTGTGCAGCAAATTTCGGGTGGTCCTTACATCAACTTGATGTGAAGAATGCTCCCTTACATGGGGACCTATAGGAAGAGGTCTACATGGAGATCCCACCGGGGTTCTCTACGTCTGAGACTGCTGGCAAGGTATGTAGGTTAAAGAAAACTCTTTATGGTCTGAAACTGTCTCCGAGACAAGTTCAGACATGTTGTATGTAATATGGGGTATGGGCAGCGTAACGGTTCATACACTGTTAAATAGCAAGACTGAAAGAGTGTTTGGGTAAGGCCTTTGAAGTCGAAGATCTGGGCCAGACTCAAATACTCGGGCATAGAAGTGGCCAGGTCTGCCAAGGGGATTGCGCTATCATAGAGGAAGTATACTTTAGATCTCCTAAGCGATGTAGGGATGCTAGGATGTCGGGCAGCATCAACTCCAATTGATCAAAACCACAAAGTGACAGCTCAGTCAGGAGAGCCAGTGAATAAGGAGAGATATCAAATATTTGTACGGAGGTTGTTGTACATGTGTCATACACGACCAGACATTACATTTGTACTTCCCGGGCATAGAAGTGGCCAGGTCTGCCAAGGGGATTGCGCTATCACAGAGGAAGTATTCTTTAGATCTCCTAAGCGATGTAGGGATGCTAGGATGTCGGGCAGCATCAACTCCAATTGATCAAAACCACAAAGTGACAGCTCAGTCAGGAGAGCCAGTGAATAAGGAGAGATATCAAATATTTGTTGGGAGGTTGTTGTACCTGTGTCATACACGACCAGACATTACATTTGCAGTAAGTGTTGTGATC
>NW_025227788.1:11576-12633 GCF_018294505.1 Triticum aestivum | reverse complement strand
CTAGAAGAAAAATCTTGAGGCAGTACATAGAATCTTGAGATTTTTTTTAATAATTTGAAGATTGCTCACCACACACTCGAAAGGTACTCCTGGGAAAGGACTATTGTTCAAGAGTTATGGACACCTTGTTGTACATGGTTATTGTGATGCTGATTGGGCTAGCTGCCTAAATGACAGGAGATCAACTTCAGGCTATTGTGTCTTTGTAGGAGGAAATCTAGTGTCTTGGAGAAGCAAGAAACAACCTGTTGTTTCCAAATCTGCAGGGGCTGAAAGGCTGAATACAGAGCCATGTCTCAGGGACTGAGTGAGTTGTTATGGACAAGGAATCTATTAGAAGGGCTGAAGATATATGGTGTGACAACAAGTCGGCAATTAATATAGCAAACAACCCGGTTCAACATGATAGAACCAAACATGTGGAGATTGAAAGATTCTTTATCAAAGAAAAGCTGGATGCTGAGATTATCAAGATAGTGTATGAGAGCTCAGGGCAACAAATTGCAGATTGCTTGGCTAAAGGACTGGGAACCAGAGAATGCAGCTTAGCGTGTCACAAGATGGGAATGATAGATATCTGTCACCCCTCTTGAGGGGGGGTGTTGGATGTGTGGCCCATGTATTGCTGGCCCAAGTGTCCCAGGCCAATTGGGTTGACCTAGTTGAGGAAGAACAGAGGAAGGGGAGTAGTGAGCAGCTAGAATGAGTAGAGGCACGAGTGAGAGAGAGCTAGTTCCTCCAGAGCCAAGCCGCCACGACCAGCGACCCGAGGTGCATCTCCAAGGTCAACAGAAGGCATCCACTATACAAGTCCACTGTTTTACTCTATAGGCGGGTACTTGTAATCAATATCTTGAATGACATCCTACAAGTTTCAACTGCTCTACAAAGGGGAGCTATAGAAGAAAAAACAGGTCAAAAGTCAATTAAGAGCCTTCTTTTAGATGGTGTTGTCCCATAAGAAAATCCCAGTAACCCTTTGGCCAAGTTCTAGGTAATGGTACGCACGGAATTAACAGAAGCCATTCACTGTATAAGTCCATCGTTTAAGGGTGGT
>NW_025227788.1:0-11566 GCF_018294505.1 Triticum aestivum | reverse complement strand
TCCCATGCCCCCGTCCGACAAGAGCCCACCGCGGGATCGCTGGTGCGGCTCCCTGGTCTCCTCCGATGATGGGAAGCCGCGCGCCTACCGCGACGTCGTCAGAGGGAAGGTCGTCGCTGAGGTGGCGGTTGGTGAGTCTATGTGTGCCCATCAGGTCCTCCCGTGGAATCCGGCTGTGGGTTCAACAAGCTGGAGGACCCGGCCAAGGCTAAGGACAACATGGTCTAGGAGTAGCCCAGGCGCAAGCATCGCAATCTGGCCTTCACGGCATCAATCGGAGGTCAACTACGAAGCATGAAGGAGACAACCCCGCATTCGACGGGCAATGCCTGCTTTGCATAGACCCAGGCCACAACCCGGCCAATTGCGCCAATGGCTCGCATTGCATAAGGTGCGGGGAGTCTGGGCACATGTTGGGGGAGTACCACCTTCCTCATCCCCCACCGTCGTCTCCCATCGTCGTCTGATGATGAGCAAGCGTGTAAACACTCCGATAACTCCTTGGCCCAATCATCTGCGCACCCTCTGTTGCCGTCGTGCTCTGGTGTTAGGGATGGTGGTGCGCCTGCACATCGCAAGGGAAGAAACGCCCACGTCGTGAGGCCTCCCTCCCGTCTGCACCTTCTCAAACGCGGCCACTGCAGCCTCCAACCTTGACCCTGCGCTCCAACATTCATTATTGGCCCACCATTGATTAGAAAATTAGCTTGTAGGAATCGCCATTGGTTTGATACGAATAATGGCAATCATTTCGGTATGTTAAGGATACAGATGTATCCATAATTCATTTAGAGTTACTTAATAGCCTATTTCTTATACCATATCTCTAGCCAAAAGATGGATGCATATGATGTGTTTCATTTTGCTGGAGGATATCAATTAAATGGTGTATCGATTCCATAAATTGCATATAGCAATAAATAAAATACCAAGAGTCTTTCTAATACTTTACAGCCATTGATGTCTCTGATGCAACCGATTTCCTCCTATACTTCTGCCGCCTGCGCGGATAGAGACCTAGTGCTCCTCGACGGCTTCATCCAAACCCCCATCTTTTGTTTGCAATTGACACCTTGGTCCTACAGCGCGCAATCGACCGCCACTCGCCAGCCAGTGCCCTGGCGTCATATAAGGGATTTTGATCAACTCATGGAGCCTGGCGGCGGCGGAGACCATCCTTGCACCGTCATGCTGGATTGAGAGGTTGGACCTATCCACTCGTACCCGCACCAACATGCCAATCATCCGGCTCACAGTTTAGTGCCTGGATGCGTCAAGAATCTCTAGGGAGAAAGACTCACATGGTGGAACAAGACAAACCGTCGACGGCTCGAACTCATCGTTCTGCCTGTCAAGACCCGCCTGTACCACATCATCATCCACGTCAAGCATGGACTGTCACTGCACGCCGCGCGCAGCCACTGATGCTATCGGCACCAATGGAAGTGTGCCGGGATGGCCCATGACACACAGGTTTGAATATGCGCCGAGCAAGCTGGACTCACTGCCGTCGGCATGCGACACCACGTCTCCTCTGGGCCCCTCCAACACAAGACCAAATGGGCCCCTCGAGGTCAAGCATGGACTATCACCGCATGCTGCGCGCAGCCACTGATGCTATCGGCATCGAAAGAAGTGTGTCGAGATGCTATCGGCATCGAAGGAAGTGTGTCGAGATGGCCCATGACACGGGTTTGAATATGCACCGAGCAAGGCGGACTCATTGTCGTCGGCACGCGGCATCGCCTCTGCTCTAGGCCCCTCAAACGCAAGACCAAATGGGTCCTGCCTGAGACGGGTAGCGGTGTGGCTGACTTCGCCACCCTCTCGGTGGGCATGGTCTCAGTCAAAAAAGGAAAAGCTCATAGGTGACAGGTGGTCGTAAGTGGCGTGAGAGGCATGATGGTCGTGTCCTCGACACTCCTTGCGGGGACCCTGCAGAAGGGATCGCCACCAAGCATGTTGTTGCTCGGATGGACAACTCGCAGGGCTGAGGGTGACATCTTCGACTCCTTTGGAAGGGCAATGGTGCAGTTGCCTTTGTAGGAGGGAGGGTCATCAGAACGGCTATCCGAGGCTGAGCGTTGATAGTGAGGGGGGGGGGGTTCTAGTCGCATGATGCAGGGATCCGATCACGCGGCTTACAATGTTGATGGCGCAACAGGGGTCACCCCATCTACATTGGAGACCCCCTTTGACCCAATCTCCCTATTCCGCTTCCCCTTGACCGATCGGTGCATGTGGAGGATGCCGCAGCTAGCCCACTCAAAGTCGCGCAAGATGTTGGAACGTCTGCAACAGTCCATTGTCCAGCGGCTTCGACGTTGGGTGTCGAGCGGACAGACGCCTCGGTCTATGAACCATCCATTGGCCAACCCTCCAGTTTGACAACAATGCGCAACCCAGCAGAGATCCACCTACTTAGATCGATGACCCCACAACGGGGCTCCACTCAATCCCAAGGCCCTCAACTAGCTCGACTACGACCTTCATTGGGGCAACCCCTATTTTGCCCTCTCTTCTATGAGTGGATTGTCATTCTCCTATCCTCTAGTAGCACGCGAGCACAAAGGTTGTTCGCTAGGGCCAGAGAGTTTGGACAGTTCCGTTGCCTCGCGCCCGGCGGCCTAATGACTACCATCTCGCTTTACGCAGACGATGTTGTCACCTTCTGTCACCGGGATAGGGAGGAGTTGTCCACTCTGCGCAGCTTGCTTGCGCTCTTTGGGCGAGCATCGGGGTCGCATACCAACTTCGCAATGTGCCCGGTGTCCCCTATTGGTGATCAGAGGGGGAGGCCCTAGAGGCTGCATCAGTTATGGAGTGTTCGTTAGCTCCCTTCCCGATCAAGTACCTCGATTCCCCATTACTCCGAAAGCCCTCAAGCAAGGCACTGCAGCCCTTGGTTCATGGAATCGTTGATCGTCTCCCCACTTGGAGAGTGTCCATGATGAGGAAAGAGGGACACCTCACTTTGGTCAAGTCGGACCTGCCTGCCATACCATTGCACTGGCTAGTTGTGCTGGAGATGAACAAGACCCGGATCCATGTTGACAAGATATTGAGAGGCTTCCTCTAGGACGGCAAGGCGTCAGCAAATGGCAGCCACTACCACATTAACTGCATAAGGGCGTGTAGGTCCCTCTGCCTGGAAGGGTCGAGTGTCCCGGACAATGCCCTCCTTTGGCGTTGTACGACGATACTCCCCCATCAGGCAAATTGTTGGAAGCTGAACTACAAGGCTTGATCTCTCCCATGAGTCAAGTTCTTCATTCGCTAGCTTCCCAGGACAGTTGTTGGCATGCCAAGCGGTTGGCGCGTCGAGGCTTGCAGCACACACCTTCATGCGTGATCTGTGAACAATTGGAGGAGACGATGGCCCACCTCATTGGTTATCACTTCCCGCGCATGGTATGGCACGAGGTGCTTTCATGGATCCGATCGACGGCACACCCCCTGCTATAGGGATGTCTTCGTGGAATGGTGACAGAACTGTCTCCATCCCTGCACCGATACGAAAAGGCATGTCCTCGATCATCATGTTGGTGGCATGGTGCATTTGGAAGCATCAGAAGGCAATAATCTTTGACAACGCTCAGCTCTACCTATCTCAATTTCTTGAGCGATCAAGGCAAAACTACGCAATGGACGATGGCAGGCAGGAGAGATTTGGTGGCTTTGCTTCCAGAAATGGCAGCGCCTACCGCTTAGTTGTGTTGCCTTGTAACTTCGGGTGTGGTCCTATTAGGGCTTGTACAAACTACAAACTCTTTATATCACGAAAGAAAATAAATTGCTCAAAGTCCAATAGAGCCTTCTTTTAGATGGTGTTGTCCCATGACAAGCCTGGTAAGCCAAGTAAGCCAGGCGAATCGGGTCCTTATAGAGAGAGAAAATTCGCCAGCAAATCATATAAGGGTTCCTTTTAGGGGAGTTTCTTCGCATGACCAAGCATGATGATCTACAGTAAGCTGCCTCGAAATTAGTGGTGCAAATGGATCTGTCAAGCTTATCTCGGAAAGAACTTCAACATAACTCGGTAGGCAAGGCCTAAGCTTGTGACATCTTTAAATACAAGCTAAGGAACATTCAGAAATAACATCATAAAGTTCGTCTCTACTTATACTCCCTCCATTCCTCAATATAAGTCTTTTTAGAGATTCCACTATAGAGACTACATTCGGATGTATATAGACGTCTTTTAAAGTATAAGTTAACTCATTTTGCTCCGTATGTAGTCTATAGCGGAATCTCTTAAAAGGTTATATTTAGGAACGGAGGGAGTAGATACTACTAAGTCTACTGTCTGGGGAAAAAGAAGGCTGGCGTCAGAAACATGGGATGATAAACACACACATTACACCACATATCATCAATGAACCTATATAACTCAAGTTATTAGACAGCATTAAGGTACACACTGAATAGTAACTGTAGGAGTACAGGTGCACAATTTCACAAATGAATCAGAATCAAAATTAAATTTAGCACATTACCCAAGTTGTGAGTACTTTCGAGGAAGCATCAATCCTATTTTATTCATAAACTGCAAAATAGAATAAATATCATCATGAACCAAGTAATCAAACCGTCATAAGATCGTACGAGTTACAAGGGAAGTATGTGCCAGGTTACCTCAAAGACAGGACGGTAAACTGATGCAGCTAGGAAAATCCCTTGATCAGGTATGATGCTTGCTGTTCCATACCCTTCTTGGGGTACAGCTGGGTTTCTTCTCCATCCTTGACCTATGACATTGATCGAAATAGATCAGAATTGAACATACTCATTACATGGCACATATACAATAGAACAGAGAATGCAAAACCATGCAAACGCAGTAATTAGCTGACGACCTAACGTGCATGAACAATGTCCAAAATGCAAAAGCAAGCAGAGTAACATCTACAAATAATAGAAAAAGACATGTAGCATGATGGAAACATCATCGAGTCCGTATGATACATATTAATATGGTTAGAACATACCTTCATTTTGCGCAGAGATTGCTGCATCTGTAACGCGAAAAGCAAAAGAAAGGCCTTCTGATCCATCCCTGACGTAAGAAAGTTTAGCAATTAGAGACGTAAAAAGAGAAGCAAACCTAAGAGGTCAAAGAAATACTCCCTCCGTTTCTTTTTACTCCACATATAAGATTTGCTTGAAGTCAAACTACACAAAGTTTGACCAAAATTATACTTTTAAAAATATCAGAAATTGCCTTTGGTGACTGAGCTCACTGGAGGCCTCCAGATTCAAAATTCAAATTTCATCAAAATTCATATTTTCACATTTCAAAAAAATCTAAAAAATACAGACATACATGAAGGCATAACACATGTGTGTAAATTTTCAGGGCAAAACACGTTGAAATGAGGGCTGTGCAAAAAAGACAAATCTGGGGCTGTTTAACGCATGATACTATTCATCCTCCCAGGCCATGAATTTGTCTTTTTTGTACAGGTCGCATTTCAACATATTTCATCATGAAATTTTACACACATGTGGGATACAACCTTACATACATGCATATTGTTTTTCAGAATTTTTTGAAACATAAAAGTTTGAATTTGAATTTTTCAAAAATAAAGGCCTCCATGGAGCTCGGCCTCCAAAACACCATTCTCTAAAAATATCAACATCTACAATACTAAAGTTATATAGTATGAAAACCTAATTTCATGTTTTTACTATGAAGTTGGTCAAACTTTACAAGTTTGACTTCACACAAAATTATATGCAGCCTAAAAAAAGAAAGTTTTCATTCGAGGGCTTAGGTGGGAATAATTTTTCATTGCACAGCATGGTAACTTTCAAAGAACAGAAAAGAAATATACATCACCAATAAAACCTCTTATACAGTGCCTAGCACACATCTCCACACACATGAATGGCTTAGATATAGGGCTCGGCTGTGATTGGGCACTGTTTTGGATCCGATTTATCTTGTGCTATTTACAAACTCCAATGACAAGTCCATCTTGTGCTATTTGCATTAGAACATTTATCCATATGCCATGTAAAGATTATATCTTTATTGTGCTAGCTTGTGCTTAGAGTAGTAGTTAGCATGTTTATGCTGTAGTAGCTCTCTGGCAGCAGCCATAAAAAATGATTTTTAATACTTGACTTCATCAAGACAAACAAGTACTAGGGGATTGGGTGGGGATAAGGGGTTCACCAAATCCCTTCCCTAAAACCACTAGTGCCAAGCAAGACAAAGGATTTACGTGTATACGGAAATGGAGAGTAACTCCAGTTGCACCGGACATTGAGCTAATATAGAATTGTCGGCCATTGTTCAAGGGATTGCCAAGTTACTGGCTTAATTACAATGCTTAACTGAATATGTATATGTAATAAACAAATAGAAAAACATTATGTAGGCATCAATGGGTGAAGACTTGCCTCTTTTCCTTCACTGGGTCCTTATTTGCAAGCCTAGCTGTCTGAACAGCTGCATCTGCAGTAGCAGCTTCTGGAGTTGCCCGCAAAATTTCACACAGAAGTTGCTGGCACTCGCTCTAGCAAAAAAAGGGGAAGATGGTAGGAGAAATAGAAGACACCAAAACATGAAAGAGTATTGCAGTAGTACAACTACCCATTTCACTGAACAAGGGAGAACGACTGTGATAGTCCACCACAAAAATAACAAATTCACATGTTATACAATTTCTTAATACCGTTTCAAAGGATAAAGCATATTATTTGTATTCCACAGCAGGAAAGGAACACATGGCGTTACATTGAAATAGAGAAAAAATGGAAAATACTAGAAATGGATGACAGAAGCAAAAAATCATAATTTAATATAACAGAAAATTTATGGCTACCTGAACAACTGACAGAGAGAATGCAACACTAAAACCACCAGTAGGTTGGGAGTATTCAGAATCTGGATTCCAGCTTGTGTCCCCATTTGCCACATGAGGTGTGTTTACACTGTCAACGTCAGTTGATGATTTTTGTTCAAGGAGCTCTCCAACAGTAATATGGTTCTCTGCCAAGTGAAGAACTTTTTCATACATACATAATCACGGGATTTAGCTTTGAAAGTGCAAGAAACTGAGCTGAGCGCTTACCAAGTATGCCTACTAGACACTCAAATATTGAACCAAGAAGCTGACTAGCTGCATGCTGAGCATCTCCTGTGGGTGCCATAACTGGAGAGATGGGACTAGCAACAAGTTGTGTTGCCAATGTCGATGCCTCATTCTTCTTTTTCTGTTTAGGTAGTTGGTAACAGGTGACAGCTCCATGTGAATGTGACACATCCGATGCCGTTCTTTTTGCAACTTTATCTATGTTGGACTTTGAAGCCTCTCTAGCATATGATTTAATCTTTGAAGTGATAACATCATGAATTGTCGGGCGAACTCTTTGGCTGTAACAAAAATACAAATAGTTACAAACACGAACATGTAACCTATAATAATCTAAACAGCACTGAATTTCTTTTCTCCAAACCACCAATTTAGAATTAATAAAGCTATATATAGAGAGTTAATTTGATAAAGCTACTGCAAACTCATCGAAATCAAAAAATGCCACTGCAAAAATCAACTTCGGGCGTCGTGATGTGAAGGAGGGTGTGGGAAAAATATCCTCAAATTCAGCACGCATCAAAGCGTGTGTGGCCGTAGAATGTGGCATGGACCAGCCTGTCCATGTCACATGAAAACCTCCGCAATTGATGGACCCTGCAATGTTATCAAAGTCCTATAATTTTGGTCTAAGTTTAGCAACCAACCAACACCAAGATCGATGTCAAAGCCACCTAACAGAATTGCAAAGCAATCTGCCATCAATTGTTGATCCCCATGAGTAGGGGCCCCGCATGGCAATGTTTTTATGGCGTAACACGTTTTATGGCGACCGACCCCCTTCACAACATTATAGCGCTTATGGCGTATGGTGTGGCGACATCATAGACACAACCTTATGGCGAATGATAGCAAATTAAATCACAGCTTCATAAGCATAATCTAAATCTGCAATCTATATAAGTTGTACACTACTACTAGATGTATATAGTGCACTGTGTATATACCCCGTTGTATAAGGGACATCATGCTTATTTCCCTAGCAGTATATGTTTCAGCCCTTTGGGCTCATATCGAGCCAGGGAAAGGCCCTGACCTAGCACCGCGCCGCCACCCCCTGCATCTTGTCGATCTCTCTCCCCCACCCCAAATATCTCCCTCTCCTCACGATCCAGACCCAGACGTCCCTCCGCCACTCGATCCAGCCGGCCTGCACACCCTCCCTCTACACCGGCGACACCGACCACCTCGACCATGGCTGGCCGGCGCTCCCCCACCTCCCCACGTCGTGCTGCTCCTCTCCTCCCTCTCCCTGTCACACCTCATCCACCACACTCCTCGGCTCTCCGTCCTCAGCCGCCGGAGAGGACGAGGTACGCGGCTAATTTTCCCCGCCATGGCCGCCTCTCTCCATCTCTCTCCCGCCACAGGCCAAACATATTGCGAGCCTGGACGCCATGGGCTGGGACCATGCCACAACATTATATCGTCGCTATAGCGACGATATACCGACACCTTAAAAACCTTGCCGCACGGTGAACACCTTTACTAGCCACCTGGTAATTGTTGGCCACATTACCCTAAAACTGGGCAGAGCAATAGCGGATAAGCTTACTCGTGCCAAGGTACCTTCGTCAAAGAAATTGTGTTGATCCCACGTCCATAAGTGTAGTGTAAGTAGATTTCCCGATAGACACGTCCAATTGTGCGGTGTCCATTGTTAATAAGGTGTCGCTTAGGCGAAGATGATTTGGCGTCAAGGTGCCCTGCCATCGTCAGACTCGCCTTTGACAACTTCCAAAGGCACCTTAAGCATTGAGGCATCTCGAGCGTCGGACTAGGTGCGCAAGGCAACGCTTTGGACCAAATCAAACGTCGTGGGGGCTTCTCGGGCAGGGTGAGCAGAGCTCCAAGCGGGAGCAAATGTCTCGCGGGGGAAACAGATGTCTCACGCGCAAAACGGTAAGAGAGAAGGGAGAGAATAAAGCCAGTGTACAGTTTACGCTTGGGAGGGATGGCTCTCTCCATGGATCTTGGCAGCGGCAGACGAATAAAGAGTGAAGATCCGACGGCCTGCTCACCAGTCTCCCCATCATCTCTGGCGTAGGCACGGAGCACTCCCCCAGCAACTACAAGGTGTGGCTTCTCTCTTGTCCTCTCTCTCTCTCACTTCTGCCCGCCTTTTCTTCCCCACCTTTGCTTTTCTCATCTGCATCTGCTGGCTCCTCCTCGGCATGTTTCCTCACCAATCTTCTTCTCCACCCACAAGGCCGTAACCCCACCATCACTTCTCTCCGTCCCATGTTTGATCTGGTTGCTCGGCTGACTGGCTCTTTTCTTTCCTCTCGCGGCTGATGGCCCTTCTCTTGGTGTTGCTGCTTTAGCCAAGTGTGACTGCTGTGATGGATCTTGTGGCTGGTACAGATCATGATCTGTTCAATGACCCTAGGAGAAGAGCTACATCCAACGATCCAGCTTGGAAGTATGGGTTATGGCCGAAGGAAAGTTTTACTCCAATGTACATTTTTTATAATGCTAGCTGTTAAATCTCCTAATGGAAGTGTGTGTCTAAGGCGTCGCCTCGCCTTACGCTTTAAGCTCTTAAAAGGTGATATTGATGGTGTTGGTCGCGTGAATGCTCCATAAACCTGTAAGTGCCTTGACATGTGTGGCCAGACACATGGAACTCTTCAACATACTCCTCGATAAAGTCATTGGTGTCAGCATACAAGTCGAAGACCTCAATACTAAAGAGTTAATCAGTGAGCACAACGATGACCAGGCGCAAACTAGTCATCGCAACTGAAACAAAGGTCTTGCTTGCGGCGTTCGGCAATCTCTATGGACGAATTCAGTCAAAAGATGAAGATGTCATGGTAGGTGTCGTAGAAGTTGCTAGGTACCCCTAGACCTGACATGGCCATGGGGTGCATACGGGCATGTGCATGCTCTGCAGGAAGAGCAAGCTTGAGGGGTAAGGGTAGCCGTAGGGTGAGTGCGCTCATAAGCAAGCACTAAGCAAGTGTGAGGCTGATCGCCTCATCCAGAACAGTTGGATAGGAGTGTTCCAAGTAGGTGCGTATGGGCTCGCGCCCCCATCATGAACAACTCAACTCCAGTTCCATCCAGTTGTGGAGGCGACGGAGTGCGGAAGGTGGGAGAAGCATTAGTTGTAGCAGATGACTGACTGGTTGAACGGGCAACAAGAGACCGCACCCAGCTTGTTGTTAGGGTGGACCAAATTTTGTGGTGCAGAGCTTCTTGAACAAGTCCCATGGAGGCCATCCTTCGCTTCCGTGTACTAGTAGTACCAAAGGTGGGCATCACATGTCACATGGAAGGATGCAAGCCACATCACATTGAATCAGCCAAACGAGAGGATCTTCTTTGCCATCAAACAGGGGAAACTCCAATATAGCAAACTTGGCCAGCACCAAAATAGAGGCAGGTTCGACATGTGGGTAAGGTGTGGTAATGAATTGAGCAACGGGCGTTATAATTGGTGGTGGGTAAGTGTGGGGGTAGCAAATGGTAATGGTTGGTGGCGTAGGAAAAGCATCTGATCTAGGTGGCTGATCTAGGTGGCAGGCCATGCAAGAGGTGGAGGAGGTGTTACAGGCTTGGCCCATGATGCCCGTGGCTGCGAGGCTAGCGTGTTGTATAGTGTCGGGGAAGGCCGGATCTCGTACTTCACCATCCGAGTGAACATGTAGGGAAGTTGCTCCCGGGTGGCTACAAGTGCTCGCTCGTGCTGCTAGATGGTTGCAAGAGCTTGCGCCCAAGGTGCAACAGCTTCGAGCGAAACGTCTTGGTTCACTTGTTGGTCGTGGGCCTTTTCCCCACGACCAGACATGGAGGCTTATACCAAATTGGAAGAGCCCTTGCTTCGTAGGGCTATTCCGTGACCTAGAGGGGTTGTAGGACCGGAGAGCTTCCTGCGGGGAGAAGTTGTTGGTGGTAGCAAAGGGTAACAAGGTATAGAGACAAGAGAGGAAACTACTCCCTCCATTCCAATATCTAGTGCGTACAAGTTTTTTAGGAATATTCCAGTTTGTGGTGTGTATTACTCCCTAGACACTTCTCTCGACCAAAATAACCTTCCGCAACACCACGGGCGCATCGCCTCCCTTTCCTCGCAAAAAGAACACATCTCCAAATCAAAGGGAAAAAGGTGCACGCGCTTCTTTCTTCTATACGAGAAATCCAAATCGATCTCAATCTTCTCGTATCAAGCACCCTTGTCTGCCTTCGATGAGATAGATGCGGGGAGAAAGGTGGTGGAGGTAGCGCCACCGGAACGGTCAGGAGCATGGTGGACAGAGGTAAGGGGTTGTGCCCTGCTTCTTTGTGTCCACCAACGGCAGGCAACGTCACTGCATATGTGGCCGCGTTCTCTGCGCCGTTGTCGGACAGCGTCACCACATATGCTTCCGGCTTCCCCACGTTCACCGGCGGTGCCGCGTCCACCGCCTGCATCCCCACATCCATGGCATGTGTTTGCGTCTGCGAGGGCATGGGACAAA
>NW_025227787.1:0-11661 GCF_018294505.1 Triticum aestivum | reverse complement strand
TCTAGGGAGGAGGTCAAGGAAGAAGAAGAATAAGGGGGCCTCTCTCCCCCTTGCTTCCGGTGGCACCGGAGCGCTGCCGGGGGCCATCATCATCGCCGCGATCTTCACCAACACCTCCATCATCTTCACCAACCTCTCCATCACCTTCCCCCATCTATATTCAGCGGTCCAATCTCCCGTAACCCGCTATACCCTCTACTTGAAAATGGTGCTTTATGCATCATATTATTATCCAATGATGTGTTGCCATCCTATGATGTCTGAGTAGATTTTCGTTGTCCTATCAGTGATTGATGAATTGCTATGATTGGTTTGAGTTGCGTGTTTTATTATTGGTGCTGTCCTATTGTGCCCTCCGTGTCACGCAAGCATGAGGGATTCCCGATGTAGGGTTTGCAATATGTTTATGATTTGCTTATGGTGGGTGGCGTGAGTGACAGAAGCACAGACCCGAGTAAGTAGGTTGTTTGCGTATGGGATAAAGGGGACTTGATACTTTAATGCTATGGTTGGGTTTTACCTTAATGAATCTTTAGTAGTTGAGGATGCTTTCTAGAGTTCCAATCATAAGTGCATATGATCCAAGTAGAGAAAGTATGTTAGCTTATGCCTCTCCCTCAAATAGAATTGCAATAGTGATTACCGGTCTAGTAACATAGTCAATTGCTTAGGGACAATTTCACAACTCCTACCACCACTTTTCCGCACTCGCTATATTTACTTTATTGCATCTTTATCTAAACAGCCCCTAGTTCATATATACGTGTTCTTTATTATCTTGCAAAGCGATCCAACAACACCTACAAAGTACTTCTAGTTTCATACTTGTTCTAGGTAAAGCAAACATCAAGCGTGCGTAGAGTCGTATCAGTGGCCGATAGGAATTGAGAGAGTATTTGTTCTACCTTTAGCTCCTCGTTGGGTTCGACACTCTTACTTATCGAAAGAGGCTACAACTATCCCGTATACTTGCGGGTTATCAAGACCTTTTTCTGGCGCCGTTGCCGGGGAGTCATAGCGTGGGGTGAATATTCTCGTGTGTGCTTGTTTGCTTTATCACTAAGTAATTTTTATTTGCTGTACTAAGTTGTTCTCTATCTTTAGTTATGGATATGGAACGCAAAATACCAAAAAAATTAGGTGTACTTGCTACTCATAGAGATGGGGTAACTCCTAAAACTCCCGATACTCATTATGTTCAAGATATTATGTACTACTTTGATAATCTTGAGAGAACCCCATCCAACTTTATAATGGGAGACACGTTGGATCAACGTGAATACTTTAGGGATTATCGCTCGACACAAAAAGGAAAACTATTATGGGATCAATTTATTATGTTGCGTTGGTATGCCCGGGATCTATGCTTGAGATATGATATTACTTGTTGCTCTAGGATGAAGGCTCCACACCTTCCCTTTTCATGCAAATTTAATGATAATGAAACCTTGGCTTCTTATGCTAATGGTATATATGATTACTATGATGTGGAACAAATAGAAGAATTTGTTGCTTTTAGGGCTGCTTATGAAATTGAATCTTTGTTTGAAAAGTATGAAGCTTTAGATGATGATGTTTATAGGCCAAAAATTCTTGCTATACTTAGATATTGCTATGAAAATTATGAATACAATTACTATATTAATGCTTTTATGGAGAAAGTCTCTGCTGTCCAAGAAGAGACTAATATTTTGCAGGAAGCTATGGAAGAAGAAATTGATGAAACTTTGAGCTCATTGGATGAAAAAGATGATGAGGAGAGCGAAGAACAAAAGGAGGAAGAGCGGATTGATCATCCATGGCCACCTTCAAATAAGAGTAACTCTTCAACTCATACATTGTTTAATTCCCCTTCGTGCTTACCGAAGGATGATTGCTATGATGATTGCTATGATCCCTTGAATTTGTTTGAAATATTCCTTTTTGATGATGCTTGTTATGCTTGTGGCCAAGATGCCAATATGAATTATGCTTATGGAGATGAACTTGCTATAGTTCCTTATGTTAAACCACGCATGATAGTCCTATTATCTTTTTGAATTCTCCCGACTACACTATATCAGAGAAGTTTGTGCTTATTAAGGATTATATTGATGGGTTGCCTTTTACCATTGCACATGATGATTTTTATGAATATAATATGCATGTGCTTTCTTCTCCTACTTGCAATTATTATGAGAGAGGAACTATATCTCCAACCCTCTATGTTTCCAACACGATAGAATTGCAAGAAACTGCTTACTATGCATTGACCTTTACTATGTGTGCATGAATTGTTCTTTTATGACATGCCGATGCATTGGAAGAGAGTTAGACTTCGTCATTGCTTGATATATGTTACTTTGTGCTCACTACTAAATTACAAATCATTGTTAATTAAAATTGGCTTTGATATACCTTGGGATCCGGGTGGATCCATTACTTGAGCACTATATGCCTAGCTTAATGGCTTTAAAGAAAGTGCTGCCAGGGAGACAACCCGGAAGTTTTAGAGAGTCATTTATTTCTATTGAGTGCTTTTATATAGTTTAAAAACAAAAAAATAAGGAGGGGAACCCAAAACTTTTCAAAAAGGAAAGTGAAAGTGAGAAAGACAAGCATTGTTGAAGTGGGAGAGCTCCTTGAACTTTGTTCATGCTCACGGAAACTTTGTGAATCTTGATTACAGAAAGTTTTCATCAAAAATAATTATCCCCTTGTACAATTCCAATGTATTATAAAAATAATGTGCCAAGGTTTGCCTTTAGGATGTTTACAATGCTTGTTGGTTTGTACGGTGCAGGACAGAAACTTTGGTTGTAGTGCGCGATTTTACATTTTTAACTGGAACGTCAGACGGTTCTGATTCTTTTTGCACTGTCTTTATATACAACTTGTTTACATGTGCTAATTTTGGTAGAATTTTTGGGGTACCAGAAGTATGGTGGATGTTCCGATTGCTACAGACTGTTCTGTTTTTGACAGATTCTGTTTTTGATGCATAGTTTGCTTGTTTTGATGAATCTATCAATTTATATCAGTGGATTAAGCCATGGAAAAGTTATATTACAGTAGACACAATGCAAAAACAAATATGAATTGGTTTGCTACAGTACTTAGAGTGGTGATTTGCATTATTATACTAACGGATCTTACCGAGTTTTCTGTTGAAGTTTTGTGTGGATGAAGTGTCTAAACGAGGAGGTCTCGACATGCGGAAAAGGAAGAGAGGCAAGAGCTCAAGCTTGGGGATGCCCAAGGCACCCCAAGTAAATATTCAAGGAGACTCAAGCGTCTAAGCTTGGGGATGCCCCGGAAGGCATCCCCTCTATCTTCAACAAGTATCGGTATGTTTTTGTATTCGTTTCGTTCATGCATTATGTGCAAGTCTTGGAGCGTCTTTTGCATTTAGTTTTCACTTTTCTTTTATGCACCGTGCTGGTATTAAATAGTCCTTGGTTGATTTATAGAATGCTCACTGCACTTCACTTAAATCTTTTGAGTATGACTTTATAGAATGCTTCATGTGCTTCACTTATATCATTTGAAGTTTGGATTGCCTGTTTCTCTTCACATAGGAAACCGCCATTTGTAGAATGCTCTTTTGCTTCACTTATATTTGTTAGAGCATGGGCATATATTTTGTAGAAATAATTAAACTCTCTTGCTTCACTTATATCTATTTAGAGAGATGATAGGAATTGGTCATTCACATGGTTAGTCATAAAATCCTACATAAACTTGTTGATCGCTGAATATGATATGTTTGATTCCTTGCAATAGTTTTGCGATATAAAGATGGTGATATTAGAGTCATGCTACTGGGTGGTTGTGGATTGTAGAGACACTTGTGTTGAGGTTTGCAAGTCCCGTAGCATGCACGTATGGTAACCGTTGTGTGACAAATTTGAAGCATGGGGTGTTTCTTTGATTGTATTCCTTATGAGTGGCGGTCAGGGACGAGCGATGGTCTTTTCCTACCAATCTATCCCCCTAGGGGCATGCGTAGTAGTACTTTGCTTTGAGGGCTAATAAACTTTTGCAATAAGTATATGAGTTCTTTATGACTAACGTGAGTCCATGGATTATACGCACTTTTACCTTTCCATCATTGCTAGCCTCTTCGGTACCATGCATTGCCCTTTCTCACCTCGAGAGTTGGTGCAAACTTCGCTGGTGCATCCAAACCCCGTGATACGATACGCTCTATCGCACATAAGCCTCATTATATCTCGCCCCTCCCAAGCCATGGGAGCCAAGGACCAGAGGGGACACCCTTCTCCCATCTAGGGAGGAGGTCAAGGAGGAAGAAGAAGAAGAAGGGGGCCTCCCTCCCCCTTGCCTCCGGTGGCGCCGGAGCACTGCCGGGGGCAATCATCATCACCGCGATCTTCACCAACACCTCCATCATCTTCACCAACCTCTCCATCACCTTCCCCCATCTATATTCAGCAGTCCACTCTCCTACAACCCGCTGTACCCTCTACTTGAACATGGTGATTTATGCTTCATATTATTATCCAATGATGTGTTGCCATCCTATGATGTCTGAGTAGATTTTCATTGTCCTATCAGTGATTGATGAATTGCTATGATTGGTTTGAGTTTCATGTTTTATTATTGGTGTTGTCCTATTGTGCCCTCCGTGTCACGCAAGCATGAGGGATTCCCGATGTAGGGTTTGCAATATGTTTATGATTTGCTTATGGTGGGTGGCTTGAGTGACGGAAGCACAGACCCGAGTAAGTAGGTTGTTTGCGTATGGGATAAAGGGGACTTGATACTTTTATGCTATGGTTGGGTTTTACCTTAATGAATCTTTAGTAGTTGCGGATGCTTGCTAGAGTTCCAATCATAAGTGCATATGATCCAAGTAGAGAAAGTATATTAGCTTATGCCTCTCCCTCAAATAGAATTGCAATAGTGATTACCGGTCTAGTAACATAGTCAATTGCTTAGGGACAATTTCACAACTCCTACCACCACTTTTCCGCACTCGCTATATTTACTTTATTGCATCTTTATCTAAACAGCCCCTAGTTTATATATACGTGTTCTTTATTATCTTGCAAAGCTATCCAACAACACCTACAAAGTACTTCTAGTTTCATACTTGTTCTAGGTAAAGCAAACGTCAAGCGTGCGTAGAGTCGTATCAGTGGCCGATAGGACTTGAGAGAGTATTTGTTCTACCTTTAGCTCCTCGTTGGGTTCGACACTCTTACTTGTCTAAAGAGGCTACAACTATCCCGTATACTTGCGGGTTATCAGTCGGCGCTGCCAAGAAGGCCAAGGCTAACGACCCCGGCAAGGAAGTTGCCGAGTGCGCTGCCTGCCGGGCCTTGGCGGCCGCCGACAAGCCAGGAAGCTCCGATAAGCAGTACTGCAAGATCCATCGCACCAAGGGCCATGACCTCCAGAACTGCCGACAGGTTTAGCAGCTTGGAGAGAAGCAGAAGGCTGAGTACAAGAGGCGGGACAAGGAGAAGGGCCAGGATGGTGCCGAGGGATCCGGCAAGAAGCCTGGTGGCCAAGGTGGTCGCCGCAGCAAAGATAATCAAAAAGAAAGGCCCGTTCGGGGCCGCGACAAGAAGCAGGAAGACAATGATCATGATGAGGACGACGAGTCCGGCGAGCACGATTTCCAGAAAGCCATGGAGGCCATGTGCGTCCATGGTGGCACCTCATTGCACACTTCTCACCGCCAACTCAAGCAGTGGGCTCGTGAGATCACTACAGCAGAGCCATCATTCGATGCCCAGAGGCTGCTGAAGTGGTCCAGCACGCCTATAATTTTTGACACCGAGGATCACCCTGATCGCACAACTGCGGTCGGGTGTTTGCCGTTGTTGGTTTCACCAACAATACGAAACCTCAAGGTGACGAAAGTGCTAGTTGACGGCGGGGCTGGTCTAAACTTAATCTCGCCTGTTGTGATCAAATTGCTGCAGATTCCCGATAGAGACCTTGCGGATACGGGCACGTTTCAAGGGGTCAACCCGGGAAGGAGTCAACCGAAAGATCGGTTTTTATGTTTCCGAGATCCCATTGCCCTATAATGGGATCCTCGGCCGCCCAGCACTAGCCAAGTTTATGGCGGCATCACACTACGCCTACAACACGTTGAAGATGCCTAGGACAATGAGCATCATCACCATCCCCTCTGACAAGAAAGACGTGCTCATCTGTGCCGACCAACTCTACCGGGAGGCAATTGCAGCAACTGCCGCCAAGGCACTTGCTCCTGCCGCTGGAGCCCCGGGAGGGAAGAAGACCGGAGAGACCTCCTGCACCCACTCCGGCAAGAGCACCTCTTCGGAGTGCTGCGCTCCCGTCGAGGATGTGCCAGAGAGCTCCATCGGCAAGAGCAAGAAATCCAGAGCTGCACCACCAGAGACCAAGAAGGTGTCCGTCAAGGAGGACGGCATGGGAGGAGCTTTCACCATAAGCTCCACCCTCGACAGCAAATAGGAAAGCGTGCTCGTCGCCTTCCTGTGGGCGAATGTCGATGTGTTTTCATGGCAAGCATCCGACATCCTCGGCGTTCCCAGGGAGGTGATTGAGCACCATCTTGCTGTTTGTCCTCGTGCGGCCCATCAAGAAGAAGGTCAGAAAGCAAGCTTTGGAGCGACAAGAGTTCATCACAGAGGAGATCAGGAAGTTGGAAGCGGCAGGCTTGGTCAGAGGAGTGCTCCACCCAACGTGGTTGGCCAATTCGGTAGTAGTGCGCAAGGCAAATGGGAAATGGAGGATGTGTATTGCTTACACAGACATCAATAAAGCTTGTGCAAAGGATCCTTTCCCTTTGCCATGCATTGACCAGATCGTGGACTCCACCGCTAGGTGCGACTTGCTGTTGTTCCATAAAGCCTACTCAGGATACCATCAGATCTTCATGATAAGAGAAGATGAAGAGAAGACCGCGTTTATCACCCCATGTGGTACGTATTGTTTTATATGAATGCCTTTCGGGTTGAAAAGTGTTGATTCAACATTTGCGAGAGTAGTCCAAATTGGTTTTGAGCCTCAGCTACATAGAAATATGGAATCTTATATGGATGACATAGTGGTCAAGACCAAGGACAGGGCGACACTCATACAAGACCTAGCAGAAACATTTGCAAATCTGCGCAAGATCAACCTCAAGCCTAACCCTGAGAAGTGTGTGTTCGGTGTCCCATACGGCAAGCTTCTCGGGTTCTTTGTGTCACAGCGTGGGATCGAGGCGAACCCCAACAAGATAAAGGCAATTGAGCAGTTGAAGCGCCAAGGTGAGTCAAAGATGTGCGCCGGCTTGCTGGCTGTGTTGCTGCTTTGAGCAGGTTCATCTCCAAATCTGCCGATAGTGCCCTTCCCTTTTTCAAAATCCTGAAAAAGGCCAGTCCAATGGAATGGACCCCAGAGGCCGAGGTAGCGCTGCAGGATTTGAAGAGATACATCTCCTCTACACCAATACTAGTTGCACCTAAACCGCAAGAGTCGTTGCTACTATATCTAGCGGTAACAAATCAAGTGGTTAGTGTTGCGCTAGTGGCGCAAAGGGGGATCAATGAAGAGACAGTGGCAATGGCATAGTCTGACGCCGGCGAGGCAGGATCTGCGCAAGCAAATGAAGTGGTGCAGAGGGAGAAAATGATGCAGCACCCAGTTTACTTTGTCAGCTCCCTCTTGCAGGGAGCTAGATCAAGGTACTCTGGCATGCAGAAATTGCTCTTCGGCCTCCTTATGGCCTCGAGGAAGCTGTGTCATTACTTCCAAGAACATGAGATCACCGTCATCACCCGCCTCCCATTGCAACGGATCTTGCATAACCCAGATGTAACTGGGAGGATTGTGGAATGGGCATTGGAACTGTCAAGTTTTGGTCTGAGGTTTGAAAGCACTTCAACAATCCAAAGTAGAGTCTTGGCAGAGTTCATTGCAGAATGGACCTCAACACCTGACGGAGAAGTTCAAGAAACTACCCTCCCCGACAAGGAAACAAGTCGCAACTGGATTATGTACTTTGATGGGGCTTTCTCGCTGCAAGGCGCAGGTGCCGGTGTGCTACTTGTCGCACCCACTGGAGAGCACCTCAAGTATGTAGTCGAAATGCACTTTCCCAGGGAGAGATCAATAAACAACACTGCTGAGTATGAGGGGCTGCTTGCTGTTCTCAGGATCACAGCATACCTCGGAATCAGAAAGCTTATTGTCAGAGGTGATTCACAACTCGTCGTCAAGCAAGTCAACAAGGATTATCAGAGCCCATTGATGGAAGCCTACATAGATGAAGTGAGGAAGTTGGAGGAGCGTTTTGATGGTCTGCAAGCAGAGCAGGTTCCTCGAGCAGAGAACAGCATTGCTGACGACTTGTCGAAACATGCTGCCCTAAAGTTCCCTGTGGAACTCCAACTAACTCAGCCATCTGTTGAGTCGTCGGCATGACATGATAAGCGAAGGAAATCGAGCCCCGGCAAGTACTTCCTCGCCAAGTTCCCAGGAGCCGCCGGCAAGGATGTTGTCAGGGATGCGAAGCTTGCCGAGGAGCAACAAACTCTGGCAGGGCCTCAGGCCCTTGCCATCGAGACAACCGCTCCCGCGGCAGAAGAAATGCCTTTAGTCCTTGCCGTCGAGCCTCAGGCTCCGGCATGGGCACAGCACACCATCCAGTTCCTCCAAACAGGGGAACTCCCTGAGGAGCATGAAGAAGCAGAGAAAGTAGCCCGTCGGTCTGCCATATACCAGTTCGTGGACAACATCTTGTACAGAAAAAGACCGAACAGTGTGAAATTGAAGTGCATTCCCCGGGAAGACGGACTGGGCTGTTGGCAGATATACATGGAGGCATATGTGGCTCCCACATAGGATCAAGAGCCCTTGTTGGCAAGGCATTCCAGCAAGGTTTCTTTTGGCCCACACCCCTCCAGGATGCAACTGCACTAGTAACAAAGTGTGAAGCATGTTAGTTCCATTCGAAGAAGCTCCGTCAACCAGCTCAAGCTCTCCAAACAATCCCTCTCTCCTGGACATTTTCGGTCTGGGGGCTCAACATACTGGGCCACTTTCCCCGTGCTGTCGGGGCTTTGAGTACTTGTACATCGCAATCGACAAGTTCACAAAGTGGCTAGAAGTGGAAGCTGTGAGAAAGGTGATAGCACAATCAGCCATCAAGTTCTTCAAAGGGCTAATCTGCCGTTTTGGTGTGCCAAACAGGGTCATCAACGACAACGGCACGCAGTTCACAAGCCGCACCTTCATGCAGTACATCCAAGACCTCGACAGCAAGGTCTGCTTTGCTTCTATTGCACATCCATGAAGCAATGGCCAGGCGAAGAGGGCAAATGCTGAAGTACTGCGAGGCCTCAGGAGACTTTTGACAGGCTACACAAGTACGGAAAACGCTAGATTGATGAGTTGCCATTGGTTCTTTGGTCGATCAGAACGACACCAAATCGAGCCACCGGCCAGACACCCTTCTCCCTCGTATACGGGGCAGAAGCAGTTTTCCCCATGGAACTCACATACGAGTCACCTCGAGTGCTCGCTTGTGATGAGCTTGAGCAAGAGCAGTTGCGGCAAGACGATGCAACGCTCCTTGAGGAAGATCGTCTTCGGTGGCTGTGCGAGCTGCATGCTACCAGCAAGCCTTGCGCCGCTACCATAGCCGCAAGGTTCATGCATGAACTTTGAGGAAGGTGACCTTGTTCTTCGGCGCATTCAGTTGGCCAAGAATTCCAACAAGTTGACGCCAAAGTGGGAAGGACCTTATCGGGTAATACGAGTCACTAGGCCCAGCGCAGTCCGCCTGGAGATTGAATATGGTATTCCAGTGAGCAATTCCTGGAACATCGAACATCTTCGCAAGTTTTACCCATAAGGCGCGGTTGTCGGGGCCCCCGGCAGACCACTTTTTGTACAAGCCTTGCCGGCAAGGCATGTAACCCTTTGTACAAAGCCAGGCGATGACCTTGAGCAATAGATAAATAAATGAAGCACTGGCGCCCTAAGTTTTAGCATGGATTCTAGGTTGAGTCTATCTCTTTGTTAGGGTTGATAGTGCTTAGCGGTGGCTAACCCCTAGCATAGAGGTCGAGTGCAAGTCTCTCTGTCCTTTCCAGTCCTTTTTTGGTTCGCATGATGCGCAGGCGTTTCTGCTGAACCGTTTGGAGGAAAAGTAACTGGCCGACGCCCCAACCACGGCAAGCCAAGGTTGTCGCGGGCTACAAGTTCAGATATCCGATCACGGCAAGCCAAGAATGCCGGGGGTTGTAGACTCAGATAAGTCCTTTCCTCCCCCGCTCTGCACTTCCATATGAAACTCGAACATACGAAACTTCATCCGTTCCTGTGCCACCGTGCTCCTTCTTTCCTGTGTCCAAAAACCCTTCTTTGGGCCGGAACTTAGTTGTAGCTGTGGTGGCAAGGAAACATACAAAGGGCCTAATCCAACTTTGCCCCTACCTCCGCCAAGGGCGTGAGCATGGTTGGTCTATGGAGCGGGAGGACGATAAGGTCTGTTGCCGGGTGACGACGTTTATCCTAAAGATAACAAGGACTCGTTCCTTGGTGTGAGCCTCGCTCGCGCACAAAAGGACCTGGGAAGGACCCTTTTCTTCATTAATACATTGTGAACAAGTACAATTCATATGGAATGTAAACATAAGCAAGGGGATTACAAGGTTTAAATCTGACAAATGCCCGCAGGCTCAAAAACTAAAAAGAGATAAGGTGCCCGTAATCCCTTTCTTGTCCCTCTCCTCAGGAAACGGATCGAGATTGCGGGAGGGCAAAAGAAGTGCCTAGGTGAGGTATGAGCAGCGGAAGACACCAAGAAAACATCCCGGCGGTCGTCCAGAAGAGGGCTGATGATGATTGTGCCGGGAGAAGAGCCGAAAGATGAGGCAGCAGGCCGACAATATGCGACGAAGGGGTCGGTGCCATCATACTCCAACTTGACGGCCTGCCACCTGCCTTCTTCGTATTCTCCGGCCTTCCAACGCCAACCGCCTAAGGCGACGACCCCGAGAAGTTCAAGGAGCTGGCCACACCCCCAGCAAATCGCTCTGCCGGGGGGGAAGGCCAGGTGCAGATGATGGTGCTGCCAGCGTCGCCCAGGGACGGTGTGTCCGACGCTTAGTCGGACCCGTCCCTGTCGTCCTCCCCATCGGTGTCCTCCTCATCACTGTCGATCGAGGAGGAGCTTTCGTCATTGGTCGAGCTCTCTGTGCAGCACCCTAACCTGATTCTCGAGCGCCCAGAGACCTTGACGGAGAGCAGGCCATTCTCCATTAATTTGAATTGGAGAATGTGCCCCTCCGACAGGCTATGGGCACGGACAAAGGTCTTCTACCCATGATGGAGATACATGACGTGAGGGGCAGGGAAGTCGACATCCACATGTATGCCGCCAATCCCACAGCCCCTCATGTGCAACTTCAAGGACTGTGGCGGGTGGAGCTCCATCTCCCGAGCAAACGGGGTGGGGAGGCGGAGATGACTGCACACCGGCTTGTATAGCCTGATAAAGAACTCGCGAGGCTGATCTTCGACGTGGCCCTCCATTAGGAGGGGAGCCACTGGCGAAAGTGCGGCCGGTGCACCACCCCGTCCTCCTCTCCCTCGAGCGCCGTGGCGGCCTCGGCCTCGCCCCCCCCCCCCTCCTCCTATCATGGCGGGTTCCGCCATCATGGGCTCCAGAGG
>NW_025227786.1:0-91858 GCF_018294505.1 Triticum aestivum | reverse complement strand
TCTCCTGTTGTGCTTTATTAGCTCTATTAATATCATCTTTCAAAATGGAATCAGGAGTCATAGGAAGCAAAGTAATATTTTTATCCTTATGAACAAGAGTATAGTGATTGTTTCTACCATGGTGTACAGAATTTTTATCAAATTGCCATGGTCTACCAAGTAATAAGGAACATGCTTGCATAGGTACCACATCACAATCAACATAATCAGCATATGTAGAGATACTAAAATGCACACGAACAGTACGTGTTACCTTAACCTTGCCGCTGTTGTTGAACCATTGGATGTAGTAAGGATGTGGATGTGGTCTTGTGGTGAGAGAAAGCTTCTCCACCATCTCCATGCTAGCCAGGTTGTTGCAGCTCCCTCCGTCTATGATGACGCGCACAGAACGTTCCTTCACAACTCCCTTGGTATGGAACAAATTGTGCCTCTGATTTTGCTCAGGTTGTGTGACCTGCACACTCAAAACACGTTGAGCAACTAAACATTCATACCTGTCAGCGTCTTCAGGAGCCATGTATTGCGTCTCATGATCAGAATCATCTCCACCATGTTCTTCACGTGTAATAAGAGCCAAAGTCTCCTCATCATAGTCACTAGCAGACTCATATCCACCATCCGCGGTAGAAATCATCACACGCGGAGATTTGCATTCTCTCGCATAATGACCTCCTCCCTTACAACGACGACAAATAATATCACTTGTGTGCCCTGTTGATGCCATGGAAGAAGAAGAACGCTGTGCAGGCCCCGCAGGTGCGCTCTTGGCAGATAATGGTGGTTGTGCCTGTTTTCTTGTATCACGGCTGGAGGTGGCACCGGATGGAGGTGCTGGTGCAGTTGAAGTAGAAGATGCACGTGGTGTCCATGATGAAGGTCGGCCTGCAGAAAAGTTAGTTCGCCCCAATGCTTGTCGATCCTGCACTTCACGTTCAGCTTTACAAGCAAGATGGAATAAACGAGTGATATTAGTATACTCCTTATAGTCTAAAATGGTCTGAATCTCTCTATTTAATCCACCCAGAAAACGTGCAAGCATAGCTTCATTCTCCTCAACAATACCACATCTAATCATGCCAGTTTGTAATTCCTGATAATATTCTTCTACAGAATTTTTCCCTTGTCTTAAATGCTGCAATTTTTGAAGCAATTCACGTTGATAATATGGTGGAACCCAACGCGTACGCATAGCAGTTTTCAAAGCAGCCCAAGTAGTTGGAATAGGATATAATCTACAATGTTCAGACCACCATACACATGCAAAACTAGTGAAAGCACAAACAGCAGCAGCAACTCGTCTCTCCTCAGGATATTGTAAACATGTAAATCGTTGTTCAGTTTCTAACTCCCAAGTAAGATATATATCAGGAACATATCTACCCTCAAATGGTGGAATATTCAATTTCAGTTTAGGAATATGGACATCATCGCGTACCTGAGGTGGTGGTGCAGGCCTACCATTACGAATATATACCTGAGGTCGACCTGCTGGTGGTGGTACAGGTGGCTGCACGTAGTGTTGATTTTGATCAACCTCATCCTCATAATCTCCCACATAATCATCCTCCTCCGCATGAGCAGCAGGAGCCACAGAAGTATCAACAGCAGCACCAACAGTTTGGCCAAACGCAAGAGGAACACGGCTTGCTCGGCGGAGGTCTGCTTCGCGACGTGGAGGTAGTCGTTGTTGTTGTTGTTGGAGAGGTGCGTTAGGTACAGCGGGTGGTGGTGGTGGAAGACGCGCGAGCAATTCATTAAACTTGTTATCGAGCTTTGTTTCGAACGTCTTCTCAAGGCCAGTGATCTTCTCCATGGCCTCTTCAAAATTGTTCAGCACATCTTGCACCTGTTCAGTCATCATTTGCTGAAACTTATCATGAAGCTCCTTGTTCGATAAATTCTCCCAGTCAATCTCGTCGGCTTGTGATCCTGGCATGGTTAGCAGCAATAGAAACACACAAGAATATGATCCTACAGACTACGAACAAGTGGTGGTGGTGGGTGTCACAAATCCGTCAAGCAAATCTCAAATTCTTACCAGTTCTTACCCAGCAGCAGGCGGTGATCGGCAACCGTTGTAGTCAAAAACTCTCAAAGCTTGGATAGAGCGATTACCAGGGAGAGTCAAACGCACGACGTAGATGTATGTGGAGCTGGGAAGGCTTATAATATGGTAGCAAAAAGGGTCAGCAATAATGATAGAGGCAAAGGTGTCCCGTCTTTCGATGAGATGATGGATTTCGCTTTGGTGGAAGTCGACTTTGACGATCCGACTACGAACGTGCGAGGACGTCGCGCCTTAGCAATCGCTAAACCAACTCCGAGAGGTTATTGACCACGCCGGAGCACGATCAACCTGACCACGAGGGTCTGTTTCCTGCGAGCAAACGAAGAACAAGCAAGAAACTGAGATTGCAATCTGGATATTGCGAATATAAGATGAAAGCTTTATTGATCAAGGTGGGGTTCTGTGACGCCTTTGTCTGGTCGTTGAACACAAACGAAGTACGCGAAGTTGCAGCTATGGCGAACTTTTAATCTAAACAAAACCCAAAGTCTAAACGATGCCCTAAGGGCTGTATATATGGAGGAAGAGTGGGGAATTTCGTGGCCCTTGGTGGAGGGGTCCGAAATCAACCCTATCTCTTGTTTCCCCACACATACGGACTCTAAAAATAGCCTATACTTATGTAGTTCGAAATTACATGGGCCTGGCCCAATAATAAGGTGACGCAGCACCTAAAATAGCCTCGGGACGAAATTTATGAAGTGGCATCTTGTATATTTCGTCCAAGGCTTCATGCACCCATTATGGTGGCTTCAAAGTCCTGAAATCATCACTTGTAACTCCGTTCTTGTTCCCCTTGCGCATGCCATCATCTCCATGCTTGTTCTTGCTCCAATGTTCATCCTTCTCCAAGCTAGGCCCTTCATTTGTAAGCAAAACAAATGTATCCAATTTAGGCAGCATCATATTCTCATGAACATTAGAATCATTACCAAGAAACGAAAGTACCTGGTAATTTAGTTGGCGTGCACGAGCTCTAGTAATTGGTCCAGTATGTATAGCAGCAGGGGCTGTGGGTGTAACAATTGTATTGATGTCCTCATCACTGCGTCACCTTATTATTGGGCCAGGCCCATGTAATTTCGAAATACATAAGTATAGGCTATTTTTAGAGTCCGTATGTGTGGGGAAACAAGAGATAGGGTTGATTTCGGACCCCTCCACCAAGGGCCACGAAATTCCCCCCTCTTCCTCCATATATACAGCCCTTAGGGCATCGTTTAGACTTTGGGTTTTGTTTAGATTAAAAGTTCGCCATAGCTGCAACTTCGCGTACTTCGTTTGTGTTCAACGACCAGACAAAGGCGTCACAGAACCCCACCTTGATCAATAAAGCTTTCATCTTATATTCGCAATATCCAGATTGCAATCTCAGTTTCTTGCTTGTTCTTCGTTTGCTCGCAGGAAACAGACCCTCGTGGTCAGGTTGATCGTGCTCCGGCGTGGTCAATAACCTCTCGGAGTTGGTTTAGCGATTGCTAAGGCGCGACGTCCTTGCACGTTCGTAGTCGGATCGTCAAAGTCGACTTCCACCAAAGCGATATCCATCATCTCATCGAAAGACGGGACACCTTTGCCTCTATCAACAACGACGACAAATAATATCACTTGTGTGCCCTGTTGATGCCATGGAAGAAGAAGAACGCTGTGCAGGCCCCGCAGGTGCGCTCTTGGCAGATAATGGTGGTTGTGCCTGTTTTCTTGAATCACGGCTGGAGGTGGCACCGGATGGAGGTGCTGGTGCAGTTGAAGTAGAAGATGCACGTGGTGTCCATGATGAAGGTCGGCCTGCAGAAAAGTTAGTTCGCCCCAATGCTTGTCGATCCTGCACTTCACGTTCAGCTTTACAAGCAAGATGGAATAAACGAGTGATATTAGTATACTCCTTATAGTCTAAAATGGTCTGAATCTCTCTATTTAATCCACCTAGAAAACGTGCAAGCATAGCTTCATTCTCCTCAACAATACCACATCTAATCATGCCAGTTTGTAATTCCTGATAATATTCTTCTACAGAATTTTTCCCTTGTCTTAAACGCTGCAATTTTTGAAGCAATTCACGTTGATAATATGGTGGAACCCAACGCGTACGCATAGCAGTTTTCAAAGCAGCCCAAGTAGTTGGAATAGGATATAATCTACAATGTTCAGACCACCATACACATGCAAAACTAGTGAAAGCACAAACAGCAGCAGCAACTCGTCTCTCCTCAGGATATTGTAAACATGTAAATCGTTGTTCAGTTTCTAACTCCCAAGTAAGATATATATCAGGAACATATCTATCCTCAAATGGTGGAATATTCAATTTCAGTTTAGGAATATGGACATCATCTCGTACCTGAGGTGGTGGTGCAGGCCTACCATTACGAATATATACCTGAGGTCGACCTGCTGGTGGTGGTACAGGTGGCTGCACGTAGTGTTGATTTTGATCAACCTCATCCTCATAATCTCCCACATAATCATCCTCCTCCACATCAGCAGCAGGAGCCACAGAAGTATCAACAGCAGCACCAACAGTTTGGCCAAACGCAAGAGGAACACGGCTTGCTCGGCGGAGGTCTGCTTCGCGACGTGGAGGTAGTCGTTGTTGTTGTTGTTGGAGAGGTGCGTTAGGTGCAGCGGGTGGTGGTGGTGGAAGACGCGCGAGCAATTCATTAAACTTGTTATCAAGCTTTGTTTCGAACGTCTTCTCAAGGCCAGTGATCTTCTCCATGGCCTCTTCAAAATTGTTTAGCACATCTTGTACCTGTTCAGTCATCATTTGCTGAAACTTATCATGAAGCTCCTTGTTCGATAAGTTCTCCCAGTCAATCTCGTCGGCTTGTGATCCTGGCATGGTTAGCAGCAATAGAAACACACAAGAATATGATCCTACAGACTACTAAGAAGTGGTGGTGGTGTATCACAAATCCGTCAAGCAAATCTCAAATTCTTACCAGTTCTTACCCAGCAGCAGGCGGTGATCGGCAACCGTTGTAGTCAAAAACTCTCAAAGCTTGGATAGAGCGATTACCAGGGAGAGTCAAACACACGACGTAGATGTATGTGGAGCTAGGAAGGCTTATAGTATGGTAGCAAAAAGGGTCAGCAATAATCAATTCAGAGATGCAAAGTTGAATAAACGCTCAACGACGGTACTGTGCTGGTCCTAGGCTAGACTGTGCTAGAGACGCGAGCCTAGAACACCAACAAAATCACGGCGCGGCACGTAAACAAGGGAAAAGCACACTCTGAATTTTTTTTTCGCTCTTTTTTTTGCGCTTTTTTTTTGCGCTCTTTTTTTTTGCGCTGCTTTTTTTTTTGCGAAAAATCACTATAATGGCGAGTGTCTCAAAACTCTTCTTAGCTCAAACTGACAGGATGGGCACGAAATTTTTGGGACCAATTTTTTTTTTGACTGCCCGGACCCAAAAACTGGAAACGGGTCAAAAAAAACTTCCTATAATGGCACCTGTCTCAAAACACTCAGAAACACCTAAAAATAGGATAGCCAGAAAATTTTTCGAAAAATGCGTTTTCAAAAAATTTTGGGCCTAAACGGAGCCCTTCATTATGCAGTGATGAGGACATCAATACAATTGTTACACCCACAGGCCCTGCTGCTATACATACTGGACCAATTACTAGAGCTCGTGCACGCCAACTAAATTACCAGGTACTTTTGTTTCTTGGTAATGATTCTAATGTTCATGAGAATATGATGCTGCATTTATAGGAAGTTTCTGAGTGTTTTGAGACAGGTGCCATTATAGGAAGTTTTTTTGACCCGTTTCCAGTTTTTGGGTCCGGGCAGTCAAAAAAAAATTTTGGTCGAAAAATTTCGTGTCCATCCTGTCAGTTTGAGCTAGGAAGAGTTTTGAGACACTCGCCATTATAGTGATTTTTCGCAAAAAAAAGCAGCGCAAAAAAATAGAGCGCAAAAAAAAAGAGCGATTTTTTTTTCAGAGTGTGCTTTTCCCTTGTTTACGTGCCGCGCCGTGATTTTGTTGGTGTTCTAGGCTCGCGTCTCTAGCACAGTCTAGCCTAGGACCAGCACAGTACCGTCGTTGAGCGTTTATTCAACTTTGCATCTCTGAATTGATTATTGCTGACCCTTTTTGCTACCATACTATAAGCCTTCCCAGCTCCACATACATCTACGTCGTGCGTTTGACTCTCCCTGGTAATCGCTCTATCCAAGCTTTGAGAGTTTTGACTACAACGGTTGCCGATCACCGCCTGTTGTTGGGTAAGAACTAGTAAGAATTTGAGTTTTGCTTGACGGATTTGTGACACCCACCACCACCACTTGTTCGTAGTCTATAGGATCATATGCTTGTGTGTTTCTGTTGCTGCTAACCATGCCAGGATCACAAGCCGACGAGATTGACTGGGAGAACTTATCGAACAAGGAGCTTCATGATAAGTTTCAGCAAATGATGACTGAACAGGTGCAAGATGTGCTGAACAATTTTGAAGAGGCCGTGGAGAAGATCGCTGGCCTTGAGAAGACGTTCGAAACAAAGCTCGATAACAGATTTAATGAACTGCTTGCGCGTCTTCCACCACCGGCTGCACCTGCCGCACCTCTGCAACAACAACAACTACGCCCCCTTCCGAATCAGTATGGACGAGCACAGCGTGTTCCTATTGAGCCAGGACAAAATTCTGGTGCCGCTGCTACTGCTGTTGGTGTTTCTTTGGCTCCTGCTACTGCTGCTGCTGGTACCCAGGAGGATGATGATTATGTGGGAGATTATGAGGATGAGGTTGATCAAAATCCGAACTACGTGCAGCCACCAGCACCACCACCACCAGGTCGACCTCAGGTATATATTCGTAATGGTAGGCCTGCACCACCACCTCAGGTACGAGATGATGTCCATATTCCTAAACTGAAATTGAATATTCCACCATTTGAGGGTAGATATGTTCCTGATATATATCTTACTTGGGAGTTAGAAACTGAACAACGTTTTACATGTTTACAATATCCTGAGGAGAGATGGGTTGCTGTTGCTGTTTGTGCTTTCACTAGTTTTGCATGTGTCTGGTGGTCTGAACATTGTAGATTATATCCTATTCCAACTACTTGGGCTGCTTTGAAAACTGCTATGCGTACGCGTTGGGTTCCACCATATTATCAACGTGAATTGCTTCAAAAATTGCAGCGTTTAAGACAAGGAAAAAATTCTGTAGAAGAATATTATCAGGAATTACAAACTGGCATGATTCGATGTGGTATTGTTGAGGAGAATGAAGCTATGCTTGCACGTTTTCTGGGTGGATTAAATAGAGAGATTCAGACCATTCTAGACTATAAGGAGTATACTAATATCACTCGTTTATTCCATCTTGCTTGTAGAGCTGAACGTGAAGTGCAGGATCGACAAGCATTGGCGCGAACTAACTTTTCTGCAGGCCGACCTTCATCATGGACACCGCGTGCATCTTCTACTTCAACTGCACCAGCACCTCAATCAGGTGCCTCCTACAGCCGTGATACAAGAAAACAGGAACAACCACCATTATCTGCCAAGAGCGCACCTGCCGGGCCTGCACAGAGTTCTTCTTCTTCCAGGGCATCAACAGGGCACACAAGTGATATTATTTGTCGTCGTTGTAAGGGAGGAGGTCATTATGCGAGAGAATGCAAATCTCCGCGTGTGATGATTGCTACCGCGGATGGTGGATATGAGTCCGCTAGTGACTATGATGAGGAGACTTTGGCTCTTATTACACGTGAAGAACATGGTGGAGATGATTCTGATCATGAGACGCAATACATGGCTCCTGAAGACGCTGACAGGTATGAATGTTTAGTTGCTCAACGTGTTTTGAGTGTGCAGGTCACACAAGCTGAGCAAAATCAGAGGCACAATTTGTTCCATACCAAGGGAGTTGTGAAAGAACGTTCTGTGCGCGTCATCATAGATGGAGGGAGCTGCAACAACTTGGCTAGCATGGAGATGGTGGAGAAGCTTTCTCTCACCACAATACCACATCCACATCCTTACTACATCCAATGGTTCAACAACAGCGGCAAGGTTAAGGTAACACGTACTGTTCGTGTGCATTTTAGTATCTCTACATATGCTGATTATGTTGATTGTGATGTGGTACCTATGCAAGCATGTTCCTTATTACTTGGTAGACCATGGCAATTTGATAAAAATTCTGTACACCATGGTAGAAACAATCACTATACTCTTGTTCATAAGGATAAAAATATTACTTTGCTTCCTATGACTCCTGATTCCATTTTGAAAGATGATATTAATAGAGCTAATAAAGCAAAACAGGAGAAGAATAAGAGTGAAAATCAGATTGTGGCAATAGAATTTGAGCAACAAATGAAGCCTAATAATAAACCATCTAGTGTTGCTTCTGAAATTAAATTGAAAAGTGCATGTTTATTTGCCACCAAATCTGATATTGATGAGCTAGATTTCAGCAAATCTGTTTGCTATGCTTTTGTGTGCAAAGAGGCATTATTTTCATTCGAGGATGTGCCTTCCTCTTTGCCTCCTGCTGTCACTAACATTTTGCAGGAGTTCACTGACGTCTTTCCACAAGACGTGCCACCGGGATTACCGCCTATTCGAGGGATTGAGCATCAGATTGACTTAATTCCCGGTGCTTCACTGCCAAACCGTGCACCATACCGTACCAATCCAGAGGAGATGAAGGAGATTATGCGTCAAGTACAAGAGCTTCTCGACAAAGGTTATATACGCGAATCCCTTAGTCCTTGTGCTGTTCCTATTATTCTAGTGCCGAAAAAGGATGGTACATCACGTATGTGTGTTGATTGTAGAGGCATTAATAATATTACTATTCGTTATCGTCATCCTATTCCTAGGCTAGATGATATGCTTGATGAATTGAGTGGCTCTACAATATTCTCCAAAGTTGATTTGCGTAGTGGCTACCATCAAATTCGTATGAAATTGGGAGATGAATGGAAAAGAGCATTTAAAACTAAGTTTGGATTATATGAGTGGTTAGTCATGCCTTTTGGGTTAACTAATGCACCTAGTACTTTCATGAGATTAATGAACGAAGTTTTACGTGCTTTCATTGGACGATTTGTGGTAGTTTACTTTGATGACATATTGATTTATAGCAGATCTTTGGAGGAACATTTGGAACATTTACGTGCTGTTTTTATTGCTCTACGTGA
This sequence comes from Triticum aestivum, assembly GCF_018294505.1. Classification (NCBI taxonomy): domain Eukaryota; kingdom Viridiplantae; phylum Streptophyta; class Magnoliopsida; order Poales; family Poaceae; genus Triticum; species Triticum aestivum. The sequence continues at coordinate 82,619 of NW_025227786.1, read as the reverse complement.
TGCACGTTTGTTTGGTAACCTTGGGAAGTGCACCTTTTGCACCGACCGAGTATCTTTTCTTGGCTATGTTGTTACTCCACAGGGAATTGAAGTTCATAAAGCCAAGATTGAAGCCATTGAGAGTTGGCCGCAGCCCAAAACGGTCACACAAGTGAGGAGTTTTCTTGGCCTCGCTGGATTCTATAGGCGTTTTGTGAGAGATTTCAGCACCATTGCTGCACCTCTCAATGAGCTTACAAAGAAAGATGTGCCTTTTCTTTGGGGTACCGCACAGGAAGAAGCCTTCACGGTATTGAAAGATAAGTTGACACGTGCTCCTTTACTCCAACTTCCTGATTTTAATAAGACTTTTGAGCTTGAATGTGATGCTAGTGGAATTGGATTAGGGGGTGTGTTATTACAAGATGGCAAACCTGTTGCATACTTTTCTGAAAAATTGAGTGGGCCTAGTCTGAATTATTCTACTTATGATAAAGAATTATATGCTCTTGTTCGGACTTTAGAAACATGGCAACATTATTTATGGCCCAAAGAATTTGTTATACATTCTGATCATGAATCATTGAAACATATTAAAAGTCAAGCTAAACTGAATCGTAGACATGCTAAATGGGTTGAATTCATTGAGACTTTCCCTTATGTCATTAAACACAAGAAGGGAAAAGAAAATGTTATTGCTGATGCTTTGTCTCGTCGCTATACTATGCTTTCACAACTTGACTTCAAAATATTTGGTTTGGAGACCATCAAAGATCAATATGTGCATGATGCTGATTTTAAAGATGTAATGCATAATTGTAAAGAAGGAAGAATGTGGAACAAGTTTGTTGTTAACGATGGATTTGTGTTTCGTGCTAACAAGCTATGCTGATGAGGACATCAATACAATTGTTACACCCACAGCCCCTGCTGCTATACATACTGGACCAATTACTAGAGCTCGTGCACGCCAACTAAATTACCAGGTACTTTCGTTTCTTGGTAATGATTCTAATGTTCATGAGAATAATATGCTGCCTAAATTGGATACATTTGTTTTGCTTACAAATGAAGGGCCTAGCTTGGAGAAGGATGAACATTGGAGCAAGAACAAGCATGGAGATGATGGCATGCGCAAGGGGAACAAGAACGGAGTTACAAGTGATGATTTCAGGACTTTGAAGCCACCATAATGGGTGCATGAAGCCTTGGACGAAATATACAAGATGCCACTTCATAAATTTCGTCCCGAGGCTATTTTAGGTGCTGCGTCACCTTATTATTGGGCCAGGCCCATGTAATTTCGAAATACATAAGTATAGGCTATTTTTAGAGTCCGTATGTGTGGGGAAACAAGAGATAGGGCTGATTTCGGACCCCTCCACCAAGGGCCACGAAATTCCCCCCTCTTCCTCCATATATACAGCCCTTAGGGCATCGTTTAGACTTTGGGTTTTGTTTAGATTAAAAGTTCGCCATAGCTGCAACTTCGCGTACTTCGTTTGTGTTCAACGACCAGACAAAGGCGTCACAGAACCCCACCTTGATCAATAAAGCTTTCATCTTATATTCGCAATATCCAGATTGCAATCTTAGTTTCTTGCTTGTTCTTCGTTTGCTCGCAGGAAACAGACCCTCGTGGTCAGGTTGATCGTGCTCCGGCGTGGTCAATAACCTCTCGGAGTTGGTTTAGCGATTGCTAAGGCGCGACGTCCTCGCACGTTCGTAGTCGGATCGTCAAAGTCGACTTCCACCAAAGCGATATCCATCATCTCATCGAAAGATCGGGACCCTCGCCGCTATCAATTAAATAGAGAGATTCAGACCATTCTAGACTATAAGGAGTATACTAATATCACTCGTTTATTCCATCTTGCTTGTAAAGCTGAACGTGAAGTGCAGGATCGACAAGCATTGGGGCGAACTAACTTTTCTGCAGGCCGACCTTCATCATGGACACCACGTGCATCTTCTACTTCAACTGCACCAGCACCTCCATCCGGTGCCACCTCCAGCCGTGATACAAGAAAACAGGCACAACCACCATTATCTGCCAAGAGCGCACCTGCGGGGCCTGCACAGCGTTCTTCTTCTTCCATGGCATCAACAGGGCACACAAGTGATATTATTTGTCGTCGTTGTAAGGGAGGAGGTCATTATGCGAGAGAATGCAAATCTCCGCGTGTGATGATTGCTACCGCGGATGGTGGATATGAGTCCGCTAGTGACTATGATGAGGAGACTTTGGCTCTTATTACACGTGAAGAACATGGTGGAGATGATTCTGATCATGAGATGCAATACATGGCTCCTGAAGACGCTGACAGGTATGAATGTTTAGTTGCTCAACGTGTTTTGAGTGTGCAGATCACACAAGCTGAGCAAAATCAGAGGCACAATTTGTTCCATACCAAGGGAGTTGTGAAGGAACGTTCTGTGCGCGTCATCATAGACGGAGGGAGCTGCAACAACTTGGCTAGCATGGAGATGGTCGAGAAGCTTTCTCTCACCACAAGACCACATCCACATCCTTACTACATCCAATGGTTCAACAACAACGGCAAGGTTAAGGTAACACGTACTGTTCGTGTGCATTTTAGTATATCTACATATGCTGATTATGTTGATTGTGATGTGGTACCTATGCAAGCATGTTCCTTATTACTTGGTAGACCATGGCAATTTGATAAAAATTCTGTACACCATGGTAGAAACAATCACTATACTCTTGTTCATAAGGATAAAAATATTACTTTGCTTCCTATGACTCCTGATTCCATTTTGAAAGATGATATTAATAGAGCTAATAAAGCAAAACAGGAGAAGAATAAGAGTGAAAATCAGATTGTGGCAAAAGAATTTGAGCAACAAATGAAGCCTAATAATAAACCATCTAGTGTTGCTTCTGAAATTAAATTGAAAAGTGCATGTTTATTTGCCACCAAATCTGATATTGATGAGCTAGATTTCAGCAAATCTGTTTGCTATGCTTTTGTGTGCAAAGAGGCATTATTTTCATTCGAGGACGTGCCTTCCTATTTGCCTCCTGCTGTCACTAACATTTTGCAGGAGTTCGCTGACGTTTTTCCACAAGACGTGCCACCGGGATTACCGCCTATTCGAGGGATTGAGCATCAGATTGACTTAATTCCCGGTGCTTCACTGCCAAACCGTGCACCATACCGTACCAATCCAGAGGAGACTAAGGAGATTATGCGTCAAGTACAAGAGCTTCTCGACAAAGGTTATATACGCGAATCCCTTAGTCCTTGTGCTGTTCCTATTATTCTAGTGCCGAAAAAGGATGGTACATCACGTATGTGTGTTGATTGTAGAGGCATTAATAATATTACTATTCGTTATCGTCATCCTATTCCTAGGCTAGATGATATGCTTGATGAATTGAGTGGCTCTACAATATTCTCCAAAGTTGATTTGCGTAGTGGCTACCATCAAATTCGTATGAAATTGGGAGATGAATGGAAAAGAGCATTTAAAACTAAGTTTGGATTATATGAGTGGTTAGTCATGCCTTTTGGGTTAACTAATGCACCTAGTACTTTCATGAGATTAATGAACGAAGTTTTACGTGCTTTCATTGGACGATTTGTGGTAGTTTACTTTGATGACATATTGATTTATAGCAGATCTTTGGAAGAACATTTGGAACATTTACGTGTTCTTTTTATTGCTCTACGTGATGCACGTTTGTTTGGTAACCTTGGGAAGTGCACCTTTTGCACCGACCGAGTATCTTTTCTTGGCTATGTTGTTACTCCACAGGGAATTGAAGTTGATAAAGCCAAGATTGAAGCTATTGAGAGTTGGCCGCATGCCAAAACGGTCACACAAGTGAGGAGTTTTCTTGGCCTCGCTGGATTCCATAGGCGTTTTGTGAGAGATTTCAGCACCATTGCTGCACCTCTCAATGAGCTTACAAAGAAAGATGTGCCTTTTCTTTGGGGTACCGCACAGGAAGAAGCCTTCATGGTATTGAAAGATAAGTTGACACATGCTCCTTTACTCCAACTTCCTGATTTTAATAAGACTTTTGAGCTTGAATGTGATGCTAGTGGAATTGGATTAGGAGGTGTGTTGTTACAAGATGGCAAACCTGTTGCATACTTTTCTGAAAAATTGAGTGGGCCTAGTCTGAATTATTCTACTTATGATAAAGAATTATATGCTCTTGTTCGGACTTTAGAAACATGGCAACATTATTTATGGCCCAAAGAATTTGTTATACATTCTGATCATGAATCTTTGAAACATATTAAAAGTCAAGCTAAACTGAATCGTAGACATGCTAAATGGGTTGAATTCATTGAGGCTTTCCCTTATGTCATTAAACACAAGAAGGGAAAAGAAAATGTTATTGCTGATGCATTGTCTCGTCGCTATACTATGCTTTCACAACTTGACTTCAAAATATTTGGTTTGGAGACCATCAAAGATCAATATGTGCATGATGCTGATTTTAAAGATGTAATGTAGAATTGTAAAGAAGGAAGAATGTGGAACAAGTTTGTTGTTAACGATGGATTTGTGTTTCGTGCTAACAAGCTATGCATTCCCGCTAGCTCCGTTCGTCTTTTGTTGTTGCAGGAGGCGCATGGAGGAGGATTAATGGGACACTTTGGCGTGAAGAAGACGGAGGACGTACTTGCTACACATTTCTTTTGGCCAAACATGAGACGGGATGTTGAGCGTTTTATTGCTCGATGCACTACATGTCAAAAAGCTAAGTCACGACTCAATCCTCATGGTTTATATATGCCTTTGCCTGTACCTAGTGTTCCTTGGGAGGATATATCTATGGACTTTGTTTTAGGTTTACCTCGAACAAAGAAGGGGAGGGATAGCATATTTGTTGTCGTGGATAGATTCTCGAAAATGGCACACTTTATACCATGTCATAAAAGCGATGATGCTGTTAATGTTGCTGATTTGTTCTTTCGTGAAATTATTCGCTTGCATGGTGTGCCAAATACTATTGTTTCAGATCGTGATACTAAATTTCTTAGCCACTTTTGGAGATGTTTATGGGCTAAGTTGGGGACTAAACTGCTTTTTAGTACTACTTGTCACCCCCAAACTGATGGACAAACTGAAGTAGTCAATAGAACGTTGTCTACTATGCTTAGGGCTGTTTTGAAGAATAATAAGAAAATGTGGGAGGAATGCTTGCCTCATATTGAATTTGCTTATAATCGTGATGAGGACATGACTACCTTGGATATGACCAAAAATATTGCATATATGCATATTTGTCAGGTGATTTCTAGTGCAAACTATTCAATAATCTATTTATGTTATCCAGAACAAAAATACTTCACACACTTTTGTGTTTTGTCTAATTGCAGGTGTATGGGACATTTGTACAATCCACATATGAAGATAAGGAAGAAAGAGATGTTTATTTGCTGTCCAAAAAGTTCTCTCACGTCACTTTTGGCCCAAGAGAAGATAGAGTCCAAGTCTCTCACGTTCTGGATTCAGATTCGGACTGCACAGACACACCTGACTCAAAACGCACACAAGTTTTTCATACGGACTCCGAATTGGGTGATTCTTTTTTTTGTTGGAAACTAGATTTCGTGAACTTTCCAACCCAATTGGAATCACCTTCAAATTCGTCCGGAGCGTTGAGTTGTGGACGAAACAATCTGATGCTGCAGCAGAATCCGAGTCAAACTACAAGTCCAAAGGTGTTACATCACCTCCACTTGGGCCCATTGGCCTTGTACGACCTAGATTTAGTTTTAGGCTGCCTTGGGACGTCCTCCCACCTCCTTGGCCGCCACCCCTTGCTCCTATATAAGTAGATCCATCTAGTAGCTTTTCCTTGGGATTTGTTTAGTTAAAAGTTAGCCATTGCAACTTCGTGTACTTCGTTTATGTCCAACGACCAGACCAAGACCGCTTACTTCATCTATATTCGCAATATTCAGATTTCTTTATCATATTCTTGCTTGTTCTTCGATTGCTTGCAGGAATAGACCTTCGTGGTCAGGTTGATTGTGCTTCGGCGTGGTCAATAACCTCTCGGAGTTGGTTTAGCGATTGCTAAGGCGCAACGTCGTGCACGTTTGTAGTCGGATCGTCAAAGTCATCTTCACCAAATCGATAGTTATCATCTCATAGAAAGATCGGGACACCCCGCCTCTATCAGCTAATAAAGCAAAACAGGAGACGAATAAGAGTGAAAATCAGATTGTGGCAAAAGAATTTGAGCAACAAATGAAGCCTAATAATAAACCATCTAGTGTTGCTTCTGAAATTAAATTGAAAAGTGCATGTTTATTTGCCACCAAATCTGATATTGATGAGCTAGATTTCAGCAAATCTGTTTGCTATGCTTTTGTGTGCAAAGAGGCATTATTTTCATTCGAGGACGTGCCTTCCTCTTTGCCTCCTGCTGTCACTAACATTTTGCAGGAGTTCGCTGACGTCTTTCCACAAGACGTGCCACCGGGATTACCGCCTATTCGAGGGATTGAGCATCAGATTGACTTAATTCCCGGTGCTTCACTGCCAAACCGTGCACCATACCGTACCAATCCAGAGGAGACGAAGGAGATTATGCGTCAAGTACAAGAGCTTCTCGACAAAGGTTATATAGGCGAATCCCTTAGTCCTTGTGCTGTTCCTATTATTCTAGTGCCGAAAAAGGATGGTACATCACGTATGTGTGTTGATTGTAGAGGCATTAATAATATTACTATTCGTTATCGTCATCCTATTCCTAGGCTAGATGATATGCTTGATGAATTGAGTGGCTCTACAATATTCTCCAAAGTTGATTTGCGTAGTGGCTACCATCAAATTCGTATGAAATTGGGAGATGAATGGAAAAGAGCATTTAAAACTAAGTTTGGATTATATGAGTGGTTAGTCATGCCTTTTGGGTTAACTAATGCACCTAGTACTTTCATGAGATTAATGAACGAAGTTTTACGTGCTTTCATTGGACGATTTGTGGTAGTTTACTTTGATGACATATTGATTTATAGCAGATCTTTGGAGGAACATTTGGAACATTTACGTGCTGTTTTTATTGCTCTACGTGATGCACGTTTGTTTGGTAACCTTGGGAAGTGCACCTTTTGCACCGACCGAGTATCTTTTCTTGGCTATGTTGTTACTCCACAGGGAATTGAAGTTGATAAAGCCAAGATTGAAGCTATTGAGAGTTGGCCGCAGCCCAAAACGGTCACACAAGTGAGGAGTTTTCTTGGCCTTGCTGGATTCTATAGGCGTTTTGTGAGAGATTTCAGCACCATTGCTGCACCTCTCAACGAGCTTACAAAGAAGGATGTGCCTTTTGTTTGGGGAACCGCACAGGAAGAAGCCTTCACGGTATTGAAAGATAAGTTGACACATGCTCCTTTACTCCAACTTCCTGATTTTAATAAGACTTTTGAGCTTGAATGTGATGCTAGTGGAATTGGATTAGGAGGTGTGTTATTACAAGATGGCAAACCTGTTGCATACTTTTCTGAAAAATTGAGTGGGCCTAGTCTGAATTATTCTACTTATGATAAAGAATTATATGCTCTTGTTCGGACTTTAGAAACATGGCAACATTATTTATGGCCCAAAGAATTTGTTATACATTCTGATCATGAATCTTTGAAACATATTAAAAGTCAAGCTAAACTGAATCGTAGACATGCTAAATGGGTTGAATTCATTGAGGCTTTCCCTTATGTCATTAAACACAAGAAGGGAAAAGAAAATGTTATTGCTGATGCATTGTCTCGTCGCTATACTATGCTTTCACAACTTGACTTCAAAATATTTGGTTTGGAGACCATCAAAGATCAATATGTGCATGATGCTGATTTTAAAGATGTAATGCAGAATTGTAAAGAAGGAAGAATGTGGAACAAGTTTGTTGTTAACGATGGATTTGTGTTTCGTGCTAACAAGCTATGCATTCCAGCTAGCTCCGTTCGTCTTTTGTTGTTGCAGGAGGCGCATGGAGGAGGATTAATGGGACACTTTGGCGTGAAGAAGATGGAGGACGTACTTGCTACACATTTCTTTTGGCCAAAGATGAGACGGGATGTTGAGCGTTTTATTGCTCGCTGCACTACATGTCAAAAAGCTAAGTCACGACTCAATCCTCACGGTTTATATATGCCTTTGCCTGTACCTAGTGTTCCTTGGGAGGATATATCTATGGACTTTGTTTTAGGTTTACCTCGAACAAAGAAGGGGAGGGATAGCATATTTGTTGTCGTGGATAGATTCTCGAAAATGGCACACTTTATACCATGTCATAAAAGCGATGATGCTGTTAATGTTGCTGATTTGTTCTTTCGTGAAATTATTCGCTTGCATGGTGTGCCAAATACTATTGTTTCAGATCGTGATACTAAATTTCTTAGCCACTTTTGGAGATGTTTATGGGCTAAGTTGGGGACTAAACTGCTTTTTAGTACTACTTGTCACCCCCAAACTGATGGACAAACTGAAGTAGTCAATAGAACGTTGTCTACTATGCTTAGGGCTGTTTTGAAGAATAATAAGAAAATGTGGGATGAATGCTTGCCTCATATTGAATTTGCTTATAATCGTTCATTGCATTCTACTACTAAGATGTGCCCTTTTGAAGTTGTGTATGGTTTCCTACCTCATGCACCTATTGATTTGTTGCCTCTTCCATCTTCGGAGAAGGTTAATTTTGATGCTAAACAACGTGCTGAATTGATTTTTAAAATGCATGAGTTAACTAAGGAAAACATTGAGCGTATGAATGCTAAATATAAACTTGCTGGAGATAAGGGTAGAAAACATGTTGTGTTTGCACCTGGAGATCTTGTTTGGTTACATTTGCGTAAGGATAGATTTCCTGATTTGCGCAAATCAAAGCTAATGCCACGTGCTGATGGTCCCTTTAAGGTGTTAGAGAAAATAAATGATAATGCATATAAACTTGAGCTGCCTGCAGATTTTGGGGTTAGTCCCACTTTTAACATTGCAGATTTGAAGCCTTATTTGGGTGAGGAAGATGAGTTTCCGTTGAGGACGACTTCATTTCAAGAAGGGGAGGATGATGAGGACATCAATACCATTGTTACACCCACAGCCCCTGCTGCTACATATACGGGACCAATTACTAGAGCTCGCGCACGCCAATTAAATTATCAGGTACTTTCGTTTCTTGGTAATGATTCTAATGTTCATGAGAATATGATGCTGCCTAAATTGGATACATTTGTTTTGCTTACAAATGAAGGGCCTAGCTTGGAGAAGGATGAACATTGGAGCAAGAACAAGCATGGAGATGATGCCATGCGTAAGGGGAACAAGAACGGAGTTACAAGTGATGATTTCAGGACTTTGAAGCCACCATAATGGGTGCATGAAGCCATGGACGAAATATACAAGATGCCACTTCATAAATTTCGTCCCGAGGCTATTATAGGTGCTGCGTCACCTTTTTATTTGGCCAGGCCCATGTAATTTCGAAATACATAAGTATAGGCTATTTTTAGAGTCCGTATGTGTGGGGAAACAAGAGATAGGGTTGATTTCGGACCCCTCCACCAAGGGCCACGAAATTCCCCCTCTCTTCCTCCATATATACAGCCCTTAGGGCACCATTTAGACTTTGGGTTTTGTTTAGATTAAAAGTTCGCCATAGCTGCAACTTCGCATTCTTCGTTTGTGTTCAACGACCAGACAAAGGCGTCACAGAACCCCACCTTGATCAATAAAGCTTTCATCTTATATTCGCAATATCCAGATTGCAATCTTAGTTTCTTGCTTGTTCTTCGTTTGCTCGCAGGAAACAGACCCTCGTGGTCAGGTTGATCGTGCTCCGGCGTGGTCAATAACCTCTCGGAGTTGGTTTAGCGATTGCTAAGGCGCGACGTCCTCGCACGTTCGTAGTCGGATCGTCAAAGTCGACTTCCACCAAAGCGATATCCATCATCTCATCGAAAGACAGGACACCTTTGCCTCTATCACTGCACCACCACCTCAGGTACGAGATGATGTCCATATTCCTAAACTGAAATTGAATATTCCACCATTTGAGGGTAGATATGATGTAGGGCGGAACCCTATGGTGACGATCTTTCACGTTTGGAGTGGATCCTACGGGGAAACACGAAGAACGCGCGGAAGAACACGAGGGAATCACGGGGAGGAACGAGGGAAAACACTCAACCAACAAGGAATCGGTCACACAAGTGCTAGATCAAAGAACACAAAGAGATACACGAGATCCAAAGTCAACAAAGGTAAGGATACAAAGGTAACCAATCTTCTCTGTAAGGAGGTCTTGAATCCACAAGGGGATCTTCCCACAAGGGGGTCTTGAATCCGATAGGATCTTCTCCGAAGAGGCCGCGGTCTCTCATGAGGAGGAGATCCGATGGATGAGCGAAGCTCTATCTCTAACTTGAGATAAATCAAGGCTAACCCTAACTAGGAGGAGGTGGAGGAGTATATATAGTCTAGAGCCACAAAGGGGTAAGTGAGGGCGAAGGGGTACATGGGCTCGGCCCAATACACTATGCACAGACAGGGCGGTAGTACCGGTCCTTCGGGCGGTAGTACCGCTTGAGGCGCGCAAGCGGTAGTACCGCTATGATGGGTGGTAGTACCGCTCTGGAGGCGTTCGATCTCCAAAGTTTGTCGGACTTTGCGGGAGTGAAGCGGATGTAGAGCGGTAGTGCCGCTTGTGATGATAAGCGGTAGTACCGCTGGGCCTGGGCGGTAGTACCGCTTGCTCCCGGCTTCTTCTTCCTTCTCCTCTTCCATGCTTGGCCTGGGTCCTTGGATCCTCCATGGTCGTCTCAGTTGTACCTGAGTGTATGCAAGGTCCATGGATGAGGTAATAGCCATGTCTCACATGTAGAAAGTGAAGGTTCGGAGAGGAGAGAGTTCACATTGTGTCCAATGGTGTATATTCGAGGTCTCGTCATATGTCCTCTTGGGGCTTGGAGAGTAGTCGGAGTGTACATGGGGATGACCGTGGGATGCTCCGCATCATCTCCCCCCCCCCCCTTGGGAAAGATCCGACCTCGGATCGTGATCCTCATCACCATGGAAACGATTTTCATAGACGGACTTGTAGTTGGACGAAGTTGAAGACATGGCGCAATCCAAGTAGTCCAAGGTGTCGCCGGAGTGATAGACATGCAAAAAGAGCAAACACAAGCAACACTCGGAAATAAAATGGTTAGCGCACACAAAGTGTCCATCATGTAAGAATGAGTCCGTGCGGCAAGATTGGTCGTGACAAAACGCAGGAAGCTTATCAAGATGATCTAGAATGAGATGCAAAGCATTCATGGGAGGAAATGCAATCATTGTGCACACAAATGTGTTGTAAATATGATCAATGCAACCACGGTGCAAAATGATGTTATAGTGAGACGGTTTATCAATAGCATGAATATGGCAATGGATGCTCAACATGAGTATGTTATCATGCAATTGATGGTGGACAATATGATAATTATGTATGAATATGCCACCAAGGAAGATCACAACAAATTTGCTAAGGAAATGCACAAGCTCATATATCATGGATGACATGGAAATAGATGCAACAAGACAAGCATAATGTGTGTCAATCCATGCATAGCGTGCAAACTTGTGGTGAGTATGATATGTCCATCGAGCATGACATGTATGAGCACAATCAACAAATATGGAGGTGTTGGTGTACCAAAGCTCGATGTCGAGGCATGAGTGGAAGATCGAAGGTGCATCCACTAAGTGCGAGCGCTCCTCAATGTTAAGGTCCATGTAGCCAATCTCCAATGTCGCTCCTCCGTTCACGAGATGTATCATGTAGACAACAAGAATAAACAACAATGAAAGAGTGACCCATCCAATATGTGTATTTGAGGATGGCTCAAAGAGAAGGAGTTCACCTTTATGAGGATGTCGAAAATGTTGGTGTCGCACATCGTGTATGCCTTCACATAACCAATATGTCTCATGACGGTAATGCCTTGTGAATCCTTCAAAACGAAAGAACATGACAAACACTCGGAAAAACAAATGAGGTTAGCGGACATGTAAAACCTATCATTCGAGTGGTAATATACCGAACAAGTGTATGCATCATGCTCATCATAAGAAGGTACAAGGGAGCATTTCATAGTGTGGAGGCATATGATGCAAAAACAACCAAATACAAGAGGCTCAAGGAAAGAAGTATGCATCACAAGTAAGGTGTCAAAGTCTCCGAAATCAATAAGCATAGTATGGTTGCACTCAATGCAAGTGGATATGAAAGAGGCAACTAATGGACACAAGAGACAATGATCAAGATATATCATGTGAGAGGCATGAGCATATATGTCATCAACACAAGAAAGCAAGTAATAGTGGAACATGGGTGATGCAACATAGCAAGTAATCATGTCAATCAAGTCAAGCAAGCTAGTAGTGCGAAGATGCAACATACTAGGAGGAATCATGGCAAGCATGTCATTGGTGCAAATAATGGGCATGAATAATTCACATTTCATATCACAAGCATGAAAGCAAGATGTGAGGAAAATAGCATGAATGCATTGGTGAGAGACCATATGTAAATAGCAATGGGGCATCATGACTCTACCAACACAACAAGCATCAATAGCATGGGGCACATGATAAATATGGCAAAAGCAACAAGGATCTCCACCAAGCATGCAAATACACATAGGAGTGTCATAATGGTGCATCATGGGTAAATGCAAGCAAGGGTCACAATTGCATGGCAAAGGCATAGAAACAAGTATAACATGCAAAGTGAACACGATAGTATGGGCATAAGGTGACAAGTGGTAAATGGCCCATAGCCGTGTGAGAGCCAAGTAGAAGAGATGCGTGTAGTCCTTGCGCGAATGGAACTGTGGTAAGGATAGTCCATGGGATCCCAAAGCATCGTTGCCCTCAAGAGCTCGTTTCGTTAACTCTTGGGATTGAGAGGTTGACGAGTATACATGAGTACCTACACAAAACAAAGACAAAGAGAAAATTGTGTGTGCATGGCATATGTACACATCATCCATCATGATACGCACATGCATGTGTCGGTTAGCACAAAATATCCAATGCTCAAATAAATGAGATGCGTGATATAGAAACATGTCATCCATCATGAGAGGTTTGTTATGATGTATGTCATATTGGAGACTCAAAGGATGTAATGCATCATGAGAAATATCTAGAGCATTGTTATTCATGGAATGCATATGGTGCAAGCAAACATGGAAATCATGCAAAGGATGGGATGCATCAAAATCTCCTAATATGTATGAGGAAACTATGGGGGTCTCCTCATGAGCATTAGTAGGAACATCCCATGGAGAATATTGACAACATCCAAAACAAAGCATATTTGGAACAATGTGATCATGGCATGGCATAGTAGATGAACTGCGCAAATCATGTAAAGGAAGCATGGCAATATCATCACATGAAAAACAAAAGCCAATGACCATCATCTCGTCATCTATGCCATAAGTGCAAATGGGATTGATTTTATGCATAGTTACTATGTTGCGATTGTAATGATGCTATATGGGAGATCTCACTCATAGCATATGACAAGTTCAATGGATTGTCAAACATGACGTGACCAAAAGAATTTTCACATGATATCCTATGAAGCATAGCATCACAACTAGGCAACTCAACATGCTCATCATCATATTCATCATAAATAGGTAAGTCAAGGCATGATGAGGACATGACTACCTTGGATATGACCAAAAATATTGCATATATGCATATTTGTCAGGTGATTTCTAGTGCAAACTATTCAATAATCTATTTATGTTATCCAGAACAAAAATACTTCACACACTTTTGTGTTTTGTCTAATTGCAGATGTATGGGACATTTGTACAATCCACATATGAAGATAAGGAAGAAAGAGATGTTTATTTGCTGTCCAAAAAGTTCTCTCACGTCACTTTTGGCCCAAGAGAAGATAGAGTCCAAGTCTCTCACGTTCTGGATTCAGATTCGGACTGCACAGACACACCTGACTCAAAACGCACACAAGTTTTTCATACGGACTCCGAATTGGGTGATTATTTTTTTGTTGGAAACTAGATTTCGTGCACTTTCCAACCCAATTGGAATCACCTTCAAATTCGTCCGGAGCGTTGAGTTGTGGACGAAACAATCTGATGCTGCAGCAGAATCCGAGTCAAACTACAAGTCCAAAGGTGTTACATCACCTCCACTTGGGCCCATTGGCCTTGTACGACCTAGATTTAGTTTTAGGCTGCCTTGGAACGTCCTCCCACCTCCTTGGCCGCCACCCCTTGCTCCTATATAAGTAGATCCATCTAGTAGCTTTTCCTGGGGGGATTTGTTTAGTTAAAAGTTAGCCATTGCAACTTCGTGTGCTTCGTTTGTGTCCAACGACCAGACCAAGACCACTTTTCGGATCCCCACCATTATCAATACTTCATACATATTCGCGATATTCAGATTGCTTTTATCATATTCTTGCTTGTTCTTTGATTGCTTGTAGGAATAGACCTTCGTGGTCAGGTTGATCGTGCTCCGGCGTGGTCAATAACCTCTCGGAGTTGGTTTAGCGATTGCTAAGGCACAACGTCGTTGCACGTTTGTAGTCGGATCGTCAAAGTCGTCTCCACCAAATCGATAGTTATCATCTCATCGAAAGATCGGGACACCCAGCCTCTATCAAGTGGTATCAGTTTTCAGGTTGCTCGGTGAGAATTTCCAGTTTTCCTAGATTAGATTTATTTTCTTACCTATTGTCCAAGAAAAAGCCACAAAAAAGAGTTAGAACTATTAATCCTTGGTCCAAGCCAGTCTGAGCCTTTGCAATTTTCTTTTCATTGCTTGCATAGTTGAATTATCGGTTGCATCGTCGTGTCGAGTTGCTGGTCTTAGTGTCTAGTTCCTTTAGAGTTTCGAGTTCTGTTCACATTAGTTACGCCACCGCTGCATCATTATCCCTTCCGCCGTCCACCATCCCATCTATTAATTTCCACCACGTGGTTTGCATTGTTCATTGTCATAATCATAGTTGAGGTCATTCACATCTTCACCTGATCCAATCTGCATCTTATCTAGTTTGTCTTGGAAAGAGGGAGAGAAAAAAGAGAGAGAAAAAAAAAGAGAGAAAAAAAGAAAGAAAAAAAAAGAAAAAGAGAGAGAAGAAAAAGAAAAAAAAATGTGAGAAAAAAAAAAGAGAGAAGAAAAAAAATCGGATCTATCTAGAATCAATCTCGTACCTGAATTCGGATTGGAATCTGTTTTGCGCACTGTTCAGTAAAACAGGTGTATCTTGCTCATACGAAGTCCGTTTTGCCTCCGTGAGTACTCAAATTGAAGCTAGCGACGAGCCGCATCTAAATAGTTGCAGAAGCTAGTTCAATATTTGACACCTCAAAATCGGCTTCTAAATAGGTCTTTTTGCCCTCCGAAGTTCATGAACACAGCTTGTTCCAATTTTTCAGGCCAGTTTTAGAATTCTTTGACTCCTCATATTAACTCGGAATTGAGTGATTCTTTTTGCATTGGAAAGCTTGAGTTAGTAGCATTCTTTGAAAGAATTTATCAGAAAATTGTCTCAAACTTTTTAAGAGGAAAGTTGGAGAGAGTTGTTGTATATCCTGCTTTGCAGTTGTTTTTCATCATTATCTTCACTGCCGTTGTGATCTTCACTTATATCTTGCTGTCAAGAGCTACTTAGTATCCTTCATTGATGCTAGTTGTGCTACGCCGTGACCTCATTAGTGTTCTAGGCTCGCGTCTCTAGTCCGGTCTAGCCTGGGACCTGCACAGTACCGTCGTTGAGCGTTTATTCAACATTGCATCTTTGAATTGATTATTGCTAATCTTTTGCTACCATATATAGCCAACCCAGCTCCACATATTTCTACACCGTGTATACGTACGCTCCCCTGGCAATCGCTTTACTCAATATTCGGAGTTACTTGACACCGCTGGTTGCCGATCACCGCCTGCTGCATGGTAAGAACTTGTAAGACATTGATATTTGCTTTACTGTGAGCGTTTTACCACCACATCCTAGTAGTTATAGGAACATTATTTTTGGGTTTTGTTTCTTGTTCTACTAATCATGACAGGATCCAGAGTCAATTCATGGGCTTTGTCGATCGCGGGAGACGTGCCACCACCTTTGCAAATACCACAACCGTCACAAGAGGTGCACAAACATCCAAATGCACATGATCAGGTTAATGTATCTATACCACCATTTAATGGCCGTTTTAAACCTGCTTTATATATTGAATGGGAGTTCGACATAAAAAATATATTTGCTTCCCATAATTTTGATGAACATAAAAAGGTTAAGGTTGCGGTTGGTTCTTTCACTGGTTATGCTTTGGTTTGGTGGAGTGAATATTGTCGGTTACACCCTGATTATATACCTACTACTTGGGATGATTTGAAACTTGCCATGCGACATACTTTCGTCCCTGCTTATTATACTCGTGACATGATTAAGAAGTTGCAACACTTAAAACAAGGTAGTGAAACTGTAACAAAATATTATGATGATTTACAAACTACCTTGTTGCATTCCTCTTTAGAAGAAAGTGAAGATGATTTTATGGATAGATTTTGGGGAGGATTAAACCATGATATTCAAGAGATACTAATTCATGAAGAGTGTTATCCTATGGACCATTTGTTTCATCTTGCTTGCAAAGCTGAACAGGAAATAAAACGACGTGCTGGCCACGAGGAGAACAAGCGCACGGTGCACATTCCAAGAGTTGATATGATTGTTCCTTCAACTACTAGGCATACTATGACAACCACATCCGTTGTTGTCAGGACTACATCACCTCCACCATGTGACACATCGCCCCCGAGAGTGGCTACATCATCTGAGTTGATCATAAGAAGTAATGACAAAGGTACTGATCTTCCATCTCTACATGAGAATGATGAATGCCTTGTCAATTTGAATGCACCATCTGATGAGCTACCCACTACTTTGATCACACCACCTATTTTAGAGGACTACGTTGATAATTTGACTTTGCCATGTGATCAAACAACTGAAATACCTACAATCTTGAGTGCACCCATTGAATTAACTATTGATGCAAAAGAACCAATGTTTAATCATTTTGATATGACCTCTAATCTTGGTGATGATTCTGTGTTGAATGACTTATTGCATGTTTGCTTATTTAAGCATGTTGTAGCATGTAAATTTGATGCAAGTAAGGTTTATTCACCAATGTTGGGATGGTTTAATGATGAACATTGTCAATCTTTTGAAATGAATAAGAGCTTCACTTATATGTGCAAACTGAGTTGCAATATTTTCATGCCTTCTACTTCTTGTGCTAATTTTTTGGCTTTAGATTTTATGAACTATGCAAGTTACTCATCTATTCATGTGTCACATATGCAAAAATCAAGGGAAGTAAAAATGGATGACATATACATATACAATATGTACACCTTGTCTCTTTTGTTAGCCACATTTCAGATTAAGCAACGCCGAGGACGGCTTTATTTTCAAGAAGGGGAGGATGATGAGGACATGACTACCTTGGATATGACCAAAAATATTGCATATATGCATATTTGTCAGGTGATTTCTAGTGCAAACTATTCAATAATCTATTTATGTTATCCAGAACAAAAATACTTCACACACTTTTGTGTTTTGTCTAATTGCAGATGTATGGGACATTTGTACAATCCACATATGAAGATAAGGAAGAAAGAGATGTTTATTTGCTGTCCAAAAAGTTCTCTCACGTCACTTTTGGCCCAAGAGAAGATAGAGTCCAAGTCTCTCACGTTCTGGATTCAGATTCGGACTGCACAGACACACCTGACTCAAAACGCACACAAGTTTTTCATACGGACTCCGAATTGGGTGATTATTTTTTTGTTGGAAACTAGATTTTCGTGCACTTTCCAACCCAATTGGAATCACCTTCAAATTCGTCCGGAGCGTTGAGTTGTGGACGAAACAATCTGATGCTGCAGCAGAATCCGAGTCAAACTACAAGTCCAAAGGTGTTACATCACCTCCACTTGGGCCCATTGGCCTTGTACGACCTAGATTTAGTTTTAGGCTGCCTTGGAACGTCCTCCCACCTCCTTGGCCGCCACCCCTTGCTCCTATATAAGTAGATCCATCTAGTAGCTTTTCCTGGGGGGATTTGTTTAGTTAAAAGTTAGCCATTGCAACTTCGTGTGCTTCGTTTGTGTCCAACGACCAGACCAAGACCACTTTTCGGATCCCCACCATTATCAATATTTCATACATATTCGCGATATTCAGATTGCTTTTATCATATTCTTGCTTGTTCTTTGATTGCTTGCAGGAATAGACCTTCGTGGTCAGGTTGATCGTGCTCCGGCGTGGTCAATAACCTCTCGGAGTTGGTTTAGCGATTGCTAAGGCACAACGTCGTTGCACGTTTGTAGTCGGATCGTCAAAGTCGTCTCCACCAAATCGATAGTTATCATCTCATCGAAAGATCGGGACACCCAGCCTCTATCAAGGCATGAAGAAGTCTCACTAGCATGAAGCATGTGAATAGGTGGGTCAACAACATGGGAGCAATCAATGTCAAGAGAGTCCACTAGTGGGACAAGAGGAGCAGCGTCACCTATGTTACCTTTGGAGCGTAGCTCATGTGTTGTAGGTGAGGTGTTGAAGATCCACTCGTTGTCATCTTCATCTTGTTGGAACCATGTGGGGGGTGCATCATCAGCCACCATGGGCATCGGTTTTCCCATTGGAGGGATGGACTCATCGGGGTTAGGCATGTCGTCATGTAGGAGACCTAGCACCAAAGAAGAAAACACACTAGGAGTAGATGTTAAGTTGTTAGAAATCATAGTGGCCTCACGTGCCGTGTCAACTATCTCACTCGCTAAGTGTTGTGGCTCACTCACTCCCTCAAGGATGCTGTCACTCATATGATGGGTGTAGTCACTCAAATGGCGCTCAACCTCACATAGGATGTGTGGCATGCTCTCATGTGTGGGGCTAGTGGTGGTCACACTCATCCTCTCATAGGGAATGCTCTCAATGTCACATATGGTGGAGTCACTCATCTCTCTCATGGGGCGGTGGCTCTCCTCACATGACAAATGGGGCATCTCAACATATGTGGGTGTCGGAGAGATGTTGGTGCAAATGTCTCCATGCGCGGTCGCGTAGCTTGACTCGGAGTAGGAGTCCAATGTGGGCGCCGTCTTCATGTTGTTGAAGAGGTTCGCTCCCGTCGCCGTAGTCGAAGGGGATGGCCCTTGCTCGACCGTCTTGTCGCCGTCTTGTTGTTGGAGGCCCATATGATGTGGCACCTCATAGCTCGTCTCCATGACCGAAGGGAATTTCCCATGCTCGGCCATCTTCCTTGAGGAGCTTCCGAAGATGGAAGTGTTGCCCTTCCTAGTAGGTGGTCGCCTTGGACTTGATGAAGTCGAAGTAGGCGTACACGTGGGACGTAGGCGAAGATGCCGTACGTCCAAAGGCGAAGATGCCTTGATAGCACTTGGCGAAGATGCCGAAGTTGTTATAGCCGTAGCGCCGTCTTGGTGGTGGTCATCTCGCGGTCTTCTCTTGTGCTTATGAAGCTTGGACTTGGCGTGAAGTAGGGCTTGTTCGGACTTGTCCATTTGCGGTTGTGGAGTATCTTCATGATGATGATGTCGTTGTCGTGCTTGAGCTCGAAGGCATTCGTCGTCGTCGTACACATGATGCTTGGAGGTGACGTGCCCTTCATGACGATGTTGATCACGAACGTGATCGTGGTCGCCATGTAGATGTGGACGAGGACGATTTGCACTTGCATCTTTTTCGCGCTCTGAAGACTTGTGGCTTGAATGTCGCCGCCTTGAAGATGACGAAGTAGAAGAAGACTTGATCAAGGCTCTAATCTCCTCCATCCTTGCATCTTGCACCTCTTTATGTGCGGAAAGCTTCTTCTCGATGTGCTCTCGCAATCTTGATTGTGCGCCTTGCACTTGTCGTTGTAGATCGAAGATAGACGCTTTGGTGATGTAGTTGTTCACGCCGTCGTTGTTGTCGAGGACCGGAGAGAAAATGCCTTGCCTATCCATCACAAGACTCGAGCAAATATGAGTGGGAGAAAGAGAAGAACTTATACCAATGTACCTTGACCGATGTTGACAATGAATCAAGTTCACTCAAATGCGGACAATGAAATAGCACTATTGGTACCAATCCTTGTCGGTTCTCACACCAACACAAGTAAAGCTTATAGTGGAGCTCGATGAGGATAGTGGCACAAAAATTTGATGCAAAATGTTAGCAAGAGTCAATAATGTTGAAAGAGATTCACAAATACGCAAGTGAAACAAGTAGACCAATAGCAATATGTGGCACACGGAAACACACACAAGATAGATAAATGGGGTCGTGCAACCAAGGAATGAGCACAAAATGTGGAATCCACGAAAAACGCTCGTGTTGCACAACTCAAGAGAGACGCTAGCACGATTGCTCAATAGGCGGATACGACACTTGTGCACAACCTATAAGATGCAAAATGGATATACTTTCTATCCCAAGTATGCTATGTATGTATGGTTCCCGGTGTTTCTCACAAGATGATCCAAGCTGATCGTATATGATATATTGTGATGATATGGCTATTGCTTACAAGCTCTTTGCTCTCTTTATCTTTTGCTTAAAAGCTTCATTCTCTTTTTTTTTCTATGGCCACTTTTGCACAATGCACAAACCAAGATAGCAATAGTGTATATGCGGGAACAAACTTGTGACACAAGATATGGTACCAATATAGGCACCACGATGATATGGTATGTATGCTATGGGAAGTATGATCACTAATGTGCACAAGTAACGTTGCCGGCAATACTCAAATGGCTAGTCTCGATAGGCAAGTGACACAAAATATGGTCTATGATGGTTATCAATGCAATTTGCAAGGGAATATACAATGGAGGGATATCACGATACCAAGATGATATGGAGGTTACCGTCCTTGGCGATGATGAGTGGCGGTGTTCTTGATGTAGATACCAAGATGATGGAGTCTCGTCCCTAAGTAGACGAAACACCTTAGGAAACGGAAAAAAACCGCGAACTCAAAATCTCAAATGTCAAATGTCAAAATGGTGGTAGCGGAAAGCGGTGGTGGTTTGCACTTGGCAATGCGAGAGTGGAGTGATGGGATATACACAGTGTCGGAGTTGAAGCAATGGTCCCTAAGTAGCCGAAACACCTTAGGAGGCACAAGCCACAACTCAAACAAAATTGGGTTAAGTTTGGGTGGTGGAAATGTATGGTGGGCACATCTATGCGGAAGTGGTGGTGGTGGTTGATGAAGAAGCAATTGTCCCTAAGTAGCCGAAACACCTTAGGAGACTCGAATCACTACTGAAGCAACCACTAATGCTATGGATCAAAATGGGTTAGGTTGCGGAAGTCGGTGGTGGCTATGCGGATGATGTGGTGGAGGGCCTAGGAAAACTTTCCAAATTTTGGAAAATTTGATGGAGTCAAATGGTGTTGGTAGTATCTTTGTGGGATGGGGGATGTCAATAGCTTCAAAACGAGCTAAAGAACGTCAAAATCGGAGTTCGGATGAATTAGTTATGGCCGAAACGGTGAAACTCGGAACGCTGAAACTGGCATGGGCGGTAGTACCGCTCGGATGGGCGGTAGTACCACTCGTGTCGGGATTTTTCGACTGTTTCAGGCCGAAACGGGGCCGGGCGGTAGTACCGTTCGTGGGGCGGTAGTACCGCTTGTGGTTCTCAGCGGTAGTACCGCTTGGAGGGCGGTAGTACCGCTCGTGTCGGGATTTTTTCGACTGCTCGAATCGTTGCGCGATTTTGTGGCGGAAATGGATGATTTCGGGGTCAAAATTCGATGGATTTTGTGGATGGAAAGAGGTGAAACTTGGGGAGATGCTAGATCCACTTGAAACCAAGCAAATCCACGGATCAAAATCAACAAAACATCATCAAACCAACAAATCACAAAAAAAATTGGGGGCTATTTTTGGTGGGATTTTCGGATTTAGAACGAAAACAAAAAAATCAAGCTAGAAAAAGGGGGGTAGGGGCTCCAAAAACATGATCAACGTGGCTCATGATACCAATATGATGTAGGGCGGAACCCTATGGTGACGATCTTTCACGTTTGGAGTGGATCCTACGGGGAAACACGAAGAACGCGTGAAAGAACACGAGGGAATCACGAGGAGGAACGAGGGAAAACACTCAACCAACAAGGAATCGGTCACACAAGTGCTAGATCAAAGAACACAAAGAGATACACGAGATCCAAAGTCAACAAAGGTAAGGATACAAAGGTAACCGATCTTCTCCGTGAGGAGGTCTTGAATCCACAAGGGGATCTTCCCACGAGGGGGTCTTGAATCCGATAGGATCTTCTCCGAAGAGGCCGCGGTCTGTCACGAGGAGGAGATCCGATGGATGAGCGAAGGTCTATCTCTAACTTGAGCTAAATCAACACTAACCCTAACTAGAAGGAGGTGGAGGAGTATATATAGTCTATAGCCACGAAGGGGTAAGTGAGGGAGAAGGGGTACATGGGCTCGGCCCAATACACTATGCACAGACAGGGCGGTAGTACCGGTCCTTCGGGCGGTAGTACCGCTTGAGGCGCGCAAGCGGTAGTACCGCTATGATGGGCGGTAGTACCGCTCTGGAGGTGTTCGATCTCCGAAGTTTGTTGGACTTTGCGGGAGTGAAGCGGATGTAGAGGGGTAGTGCCGCTTGTGATGATAAGCGGTAGTACCGCTAGGCCTGGGCGGTAGTACTGCTTGCTCCTGGCTTCTTCTTCCTTCTCCTCTTCCATGCTTGGCCTTGGTCCTTGGATCCTCCATGGTCGTCTCGGTTGTACCTGAGTGTATGCAAGGTCCATGCATGAGGTAGTAGCCATGTCTCACATGTAGAAAGTGAAGGTTCTGAGAGGAGAGAGTTCACCTTGTGTCCAATGGTGTATATTCGAGGTCTCGTCATATGTCCTCTTGGGGCTTGGAGAGTAGTCGGAGTGTACATGGGGATGACCGTGGGATGCTCCGCATCAAGATATGTTCCTGATATATATCTTACATGGGAGTTAGAAACTCAACAACGTTTTACATGTTTACAATATCCCGAGGAGAGACGGGTTGCTGCTGCTGTTTGTGCTTTCACTAGTTTTGCATGTGTATGGTGGTCTGAACAATGTAGATTATATCCTATTCTAGCTACTTGGGCTGCTTTGAAAACTGCTATGCGTACGCGTTGGGTTCCACCATATTATCAACGTGAATTGCTTCAAAAATTGCAGCGTTTAAGACAAGGGAAAAATTCTGTAGAAGAATATTATCAGGAATTACAAACTGGCATGATTAGATGTGGTATTGTTGAGGAGAATGAAGCTATGCTTGCACGTTTTCTGGGTGGATTAAATAGAGAGATTCAGACCATTCTAGACTATAAGGAGTATACTAATATCACTCGTTTATTCCATCTTGCTTGTAAAGCTGAACGTGAAGTGCAGGATCGACAAGCATTGGGGCGAACTAACTTTTCTGCAGGCCGACCTTCATCATGGACACCACATGCATCTTCTACTTCAACTGCACCAGCACCTCCATCCGGTGCCACCTCCAGCCGTGATACAAGAAAACAGGCACAACCACCATTATCTGCCAAGAGCGCACCTGCGGGGCCTGCACAGCGTTCTTCTTCTTCCATGGCATCAACAGGGCACACAAGTGATATTATTTGTCGTCGTTGTAAGGGAGGAGGTCATTATGCGAGAGAATGCAAATCTCCGCGTGTGATGATTGCTACCGCGGATGGTGGATATGAGTCTGCTAGTGACTATGATGAGGAGACTTTGGCTCTTATTACACGCGAAGAACATGGTGGAGATGATTCTGATCATGAGACGCAATACATGGCTCCTGAAGACGCTGACAGGTATGAATGTTTAGTTGCTCAACGTGTTTCGAGTGTGCAGGTCACACAAGCTGAGCACAATCAGAGGCACAATTTGGTCCATACCAAGGGAGTTGTGAAGGAACGTTCTGTGCGCGTCATCATAGACGGAGGGAGCTGCAACAACTTGGCTAGCATGGAGATGGTGGAGAAGCTTTCTCTCACCACAAGACCACATCCACATCCTTACTACATCCAATGGTTCAACAACAGCGGCAAGGTTAAGGTAACACGTACTGTTCGTGTGCATTTTAGTATCTCTACATATGCTGATTATGTTGATTGTGATGTGGTACCTATGCAAGCATGTTCCTTATTACTTGGTAGACCATGGCAATTTGATAAAAATTCTGTACACCATGGTAGAAACAATCACTATACTCTTGTTCATAAGGATAAAAATATTACTTTGCTTCCTATGACTCCTGATTCCATTTTGAAAGATGATATTAATAGAGCTAATAAAGCACAACAGGAGAAGAATAAGAGTGAAAATAAGATTGTGGCAAAAGAATTTGAGCAACAAATGAAGCCTAATAATAAACCATCTAGTGTTGCTTCTGAAATTAAATTGAAAGTGCATGTTTATTTGCCACCAAATCTGATATTGATGAGCTAGATTTCAGCAAATCTGTTTGCTATGCTTTTGTGTGCAAAGAGGCATTATTTTCATTCGAGGACGTGCCTTCCTCTTTGCCTCCTGCTGTCACTAACATTTTGCAGGAGTTCGCTGACGTTTTTCCACAAGACGTGCCACCGGGATTACCGCCTATTCGAGGGATTGAGCATCAGATTGACTTAATTCCCGGTGCTTCACTGCCAAACCGTGCACCATACCGTACCAATCCAGAGGAGACGAAGGAGATTATGCGTCAAGTACAAGAGCTTCTCGACAAAGGTTATATACGCGAATCCCTTAGTCCTTGTGCTGTTCCTATTATTCTAGTGCCGAAAAAGGATGGTACATCACGTATGTGTGTTGATTGTAGAGGCATTAATAATATTACTATTCGTTATCGTCATCCTATTCCTAGGCTAGATGATATGCTTGATGAATTGAGTGGCTCTACAATATTCTCCAAAGTTGATTTGCGTAGTGGCTACCATCAAATTCGTATGAAATTGGGAGATGAATGGAAAATAGCATTTAAAACTAAGTTTGGATTATATGAGTGGTTAGTCATGCCTTTTGGGTTAACTAATGCACCTAGTACTTTCATGAGATTAATGAACGAAGTTTTACGTGCTTTCATTGGACGATTTGTGGTGGTTTACTTTGATGACATATTGATTTATAGCAGATCTTTGGAGGAACATTTGGAACATTTACGTGCTGTTTTTATTGCACTACGTGATGCACGTTTGTTTGGTAACCTTGGGAAGTGCACCTTTTGCACCGACCGAGTATCTTTTCTTGGCTATGTTGTTACTCCACAGGGAACTGAAGTTGATAAAGCCAAGATTGAAGCTATTGAGAGTTGGCCGCAGCCCAAAACGGTCACACAAGTGAGGAGTTTTCTTGGCCTCGCTGGATTCTATAGGCGTTTTGTGAGAGATTTCAGCACCATTGCTGCACCTCTCAATGAGCTTACAAAGAAAGATGTACCTTTTCTGTGGGGTACCGCACAGGAAGAAGCCTTCACGGTATTGAAAGATAAGTTGACACATGCTCCTTTACTCCAACTTCCTGATTTTAATAAGACTTTTGAGCTTGAATGTGATGCTAGTGGAATTGGATTAGGAGGTGTGTTATTACAAGATGGCAAACCTGTTGCATACTTTTCTGAAAAATTGAGTGGGCCTAGTCTGAACTATTCTACTTATGATAAAGAATTAGATGCTCTTGTTCGGACTTTAGAAACATGGCAACATTATTTATGGCCCAAAGAATTTGTTATACATTCTGATCATGAATCTTTGAAACATATTAAAAGTCAAGCTAAACTGAATCGTAGACATGCTAAATGGGTTGAATTCATTGAGACTTTCCCTTATGTCATTAAACACAAGAAGGGAAAAGAAAATGTTATTGCTGATGCATTGTCTCGTCGCTATACTATGCTTTCACAGCTTGACTTCAAAATATTTGGTTTGGAGACCATCAAAGATCAATATGTGCATGATGCTAATTTTAAAGATGTAATGCAGAATTGTAAAGAAGGAAGAATGTGGAACAAGTTTGTTGTTAACGATGGATTTGTATTTCGTGCTAACAAGCTATGCATTCCAGCTAGCTCCGTTCGTCTTTTGTTGTTGCAGGAGGCGCATGGAGGAGGATTAATGGGACACTTTGGCGTGAAGAAGACGGAGGACGTACTTGCTACACATTTCTTTTGGCCAAAGATGAGACGGGATGTTGAGCGTTTTATTGCTCGCTGCACTACATGTCAAAAAGCTAAGTCACGACTCAATCCTCATGGTTTATATATGCCTTTGCCTGTACCTAGTGTTCCTTGGGAGGATATATCTATGGACTTTGTTTTAGGTTTACCTCGAACAAAGAAGGGGAGGGATAGCATATTTGTTGTCGTGGATAGATTCTCGAAAATGGCACACTTTATACCATGTCATAAAAGCGATGATGCTGTTAATGTTGCTGATTTGTTCTTTCGTGAAATTATTCGCTTGCATGTTGTGCCAAATACTATTGTTTCATATCGTGATACTAAATTTCTTAGCCACTTTTGGAGATGTTTATGGGCTAAGTTGGGGACTAAACTGCTTTTTAGTACTACTTGTCACCCCCAAACTAACGGACAAACTGAAGTAGTCAATAGAACGTTGTCTACTATGCTTAGGGCTATTTTGAAGAATAATAAGAAAATGTGGGAGGAATGCTTGCCTCATATTGAATTTGCTTATAATCGTTCATTGCATTCCACTACTAAGATGTGCCCTTTTGAAGTTGTGTATGGTTTCCTACCTCGTGCACCTATTGATTTGTTGCCTCTTCCATCTTCGGAGAAGGTTAATTTTGATGCTAAACAACATGCTGAATTGATTTTAAAAATGCATGAGTTAACTAAGGAAAACATTGAGCACATGAATGCTAAATATAAACTTGCTGGAGATAAGGGTAGAAAACATGTTGTGTTTGCACCTGGAGATCTTGTTTGGTTACATTTGTGTAAGGATAGATTTCCTGATTTGCGCAAATCAAAGTTAGTGCCACGTGCTGATGGTCCCTTTAAGGTGTTAGAGAAAATAAATGATAATGCATATAAACTTGAGCTGCCTGCAGATTTTGGGGTTAGTCCCACTTTTAACATTGCAGATTTGAAGCCTTATTTGGGTGAGGAAGATGAACTTCCGTCGAGGACGACTTCATTTCAAGAAGGGGAGGATGATGAGGACATCAATACAATTGTTACACCCACAGCCCCTGCTGCTATACATACTGGACCAATTACTAGAGCTCGTGCACGCCAACTAAATTACCAGGTACTTTCGTTTCTTGGTAATGATTCTAATGTTCATGAGAATATGATGCCGCCTAAATTGGATACATTTGTTTTGCTTACAAATGAAGGGCCTAGCTTGGAGAAGGATGAACATTGGAGCAAGAACAAGAATGGAGTTACAAGTGATGATTTCAGGACTTTGAAGCCACCATAATGGGTGCATGAAGCCTTGGACGAAATATACAAGATGCCACTTCATAAATCTCGTCTCGAGGCTATTTTAGGTGCTGCGTCACCTTATTATTGGGCCAGGCCCATGTAATTTCGAAATACATAAGTATAGGCTATTTTTAGAGTCCGTATGTGTGGGGAAACAAGAGATAGGGTTGATTTCGGACCCCTCCACCAAGGGCCACGAAATCCCCCCCTCTTCCTCCATATATACAGCCCTTAGGGCATCGTTTAGACTTTGGGTTTTGTTTAGATTAAAAGTTCGCCATAGCTGCAACTTCGCGTACTTCGTTTGTGTTCAACGACCAGACAAAGGCGTCACAGAACCCCACCTTGATCAATAAAGCTTTCATCTTATATTCGCAATATCCAGATTGCAATCTTAGTTTCTTGCTTGTTCTTCGTTTGCTCGCAGGAAACAGACCCTCGTGGTCAGGTTGATCGTGCTCCGGCGTGGTCAATAACCTCTCGGAGTTGGTTTAGCGATTGCTAAGGCGCGACGTCCACGCACGTTCGTAGTCGGATCGTCAAAGTCGACTGCCACCAAAGCGATATCCATCATCTCATCGAAAGACGGGACACCTTTGCCTCTATCATTTTGTTTCTTGGTAATGATTCTAATGTTCATGAGTATATGATGCTGCCTAAATTGGATACATTTGTTTTGCTTACAAATGAAGGGCCTAGCTTGGAGAAGGATGAACATTGAAGCAAGAACAAGCATGGAGATGATGGCATGCGCAAGGGGAACAAGAACGGAGTTACAAGTGATGATTTCAGGTCTTTGAAGCCACCATAACGAGTGCATGAAGCCTTGGACGAAATATACAAGATGTCACTTCATAAATTTCGTCCAGAGGCTATTATAGGTGATGCGTCACCTTTTTATTGGGCCAGGCCCATGTAATTTCGAAATACATAAGTATAGGCTTTTTTTAGAGTCTGTATGTGTGGGGAAACAAGAGATAAGGTTGATTTCGGACCCCTCCACCAAGGGCCACGAAATTCCCCCTCTCTTCCTTCATATATACAGCCCTTAGGGCACCGTTTAGACTTTGGGTTTTTTTTAGATTAAAGTTCACCATAGCTGCAACTTCGCGTACTTCGTTTGTGTTCAACGACGAGACAAAGGCGTCACAGAACCCCACCTTTGATCAATAAAGCTTTCATCTTATATTCGCAATATCCAGATTGCAATCTCAGTTTCTTGCTTGTTCTTCGTTTGCTCGCAGGAAACATACCCTCGTGGTCAGGTCGACGTGCTCCGACGTGGTCAATAACCTCTCGGAGTTGGTTTAGCGATTGCTAAGGCGCGATGTCCTCGCACGTTCGTAGTCAGATCGTCAAAGTCGACTTCCCCCAAAGCGATATCCATCATCTTATCAAAAGACGGGACACCTTTGCCTCTATCATAAGCATAGTATGGTTGCACTCAATACAAGTGGATATGAAAGAGGCAACTAATGGACACAAGAGACAATGATCAAGACATATCATGTGAGAGGCATGAGCATATATGTCATCAACCCAAGAAAGCAAGTAATAGTAGAACATGGGTGATGCAACATAGCAAGCAATCATAGCGATCAAGTCAAGCAAGCTAGTAGCGCGAAGATGCAACATACTAGAAGGAATAATGGCAAGCATGTCATGTGTGCGAATAGTGTGAATGAATAAATCACATGACGTATCACAAGCATGAAAGCAAAATATGAGGAAAATAGTATGAATGTATTGGTGAGAAGCCATATGTAAATAGCAATGGGTCATCATGACTCTCCCAACACAACAAGCATCGATAGCATGGGGCACATGATAAACATGGCAATAGCAACAAGGATCTCCACCAAGCATGCAAATACACATAGGAGTAGCATAATGGTGAATCATATGTAAGTGTAAGCAAGGGTCACAATTGCATGGCAAAGGCATAGAAAGAGGTATAACATGCAAAGTGAACACGATAGTATGGGCATGAGGTGGCAAGTGGTAAATAGCCCATAGCTGTGTGAGAGCCAAGTAGAAGATATGCGCGTAGTCCTTGCGCGAAGGGAGCGGTGGTAATGGTAGTCCACGGGATCCCAAGTCATCGTTGCTCTCGAGAGCTCGTTTCGTCAACTCTTGGGATTGAGAGGTTGACGAATATATGTGAGTGCCTACACAAAACAAAGATAAAGGGAAAATTGTGTGTGCGTGGTATATGTACACATCATCCATCATGATGTGCACATGCATGTGTCGGTTAGCACAAAATAGCCAATGCTCAAATAAATGAGATGCGTGATATAGAAACATGTCATCCATCATGAGAGGTTTGTTATGATTAATTTCATAATGGAGACTCAAAGGATGTAATGCATCATGAGAAATATCTAGAGCATTGTTATTCATGGAATGCATATGGTGCAAGCATTCATGGAAATCATGCAAAGGATGGGATAAGTCAAAATCTCCTAATATGTAGGAGGAAGCTATGGGGGTCTCCTCATGAGCATTAATGGAGACATCACATGGAGAATATTGACAACATCCAAAACAAAGCATATTTGGTTCAATGTGATCATGGCATGGCATAGTAGATGAATTGCGCAAATCATGTAAAGGAAGCATGGCAATATCATCACAAGAAAAGCAAAAGCCAATGACCATCATCTCGTCATCTATGCCATAAGTGCAAATGGGATTGATTTTAATGGGTCATGCATAGTTACTATGTTGAGATTATAATGATGCAATATGGGAGATCTCACTCATAGCATATGACAAGTTCAATGGATTGTCAAACATGAAGTGACCAATAGAATTTTCACAAGATATCCTATGAAGCATAGCATCACAACTAGGCAACTCAACATGCTCATCATCATATTCATCATTAATAGGTAAGTCAAGGCATGAAGAAGTCTCACTAGCATGAAGCATGGTAATAGGTGGGTAAACATCATGGGAGCAATCAATGTCAAGCGAGTCCACTAGTGGGACAAGAGAAGCACCATCACCTATGTTACCTTTGGAGCGTCGCTCATGTGTTGTAGGTGAGGTGTTGAAGATCGTCTCATTGTCATCTTCATCTTGATGGAACCATGTGGGGGGTGCATCATCGTCCAACATGGCCATCGCCGTCTCCAATGGAGGAATAGACTCGTCGAGGATAGGCTTGTCGTCGGGTAGGAGACCTAGCACCAAAGAAGAAAACACACTAGGAGTAGAGGTTAAGTAGTTAGAAATCATAGTGGCCTCACATGCCGTGTCAACTACCTCACTCTCTAAGTGTTGTGGCTCACTCACTCCCTCAAGGATGCTCTCACTCATATGGTTGGTGGAGTCACTCAAATGGTGCTCAACCTCAAATAGGATGTGTGGCATGCTCTCATGTGTGGGGCTAGTGGTGGTCACACTCATCCTCTCATAGGAAATGCTCTCAATGTCACGTATAGTGGAGTCACTCATCTCTCTCATGGGGTGGTGGCTCTCCTCACATGGCAAATGGGGCATCTCGACATATGCGGGTGTCGGAGAGATGTAGGTGCAAATGTCTCCATGCGCGGTCGCGTGGCTTGACTCGGAGTATGAGTCCAATATGGGTGTCGTCTTCATGTTGTTGAAGAGGTTTGCGCTCGTCGCCGTAGTCGAAGGGGATGGCACTTGCTCGACCGTCTTGTCGCCGTCTTGGTGTTGGAGGCCCATATGATGTGGCACCTAGTAGCTTGTCTCCATGACCGAAGGGAGTTTCCCATGCTCGGCCATCTTCCTTGAGGGGCTTCCGAAGATGAAAGTGTCGCCCTCGCTCGTAGGTAGTTGCCTTGGACTTGATGAAGTCGTTGTAGGCGTACTCGTGGGAAGTATGCAAAGATGCCGTACGTCCAAAGGCGAAGATGCCGAAGTGTTTGTTGTAGCTGTAGCACCATCTTGGTGGTGCTCGTCTCGCGGTCTTCTCTTTTGCTCATGAAGCTTCGACTTGGCGTGAAGTAGGGCTTATTGGGACTTGTGCATTTGCGTTTGTGGAGCATCTTCATGATGATGAGGACATCAATACAATTGTTACACCCACAGCCCCTGCTGCTATACATACTGGACCAATTACTAGAGCTCGTGCATGCCAACTAAATTACCAGGTACTTTCGTTTCTTGGTAATGATTCTAATGTTCATGAGAATATGATGCTGCCTAAATTGGATACATTTGTTTTGCTTACAAATGAAGGGCCTAGCTTGGAGAAGGATGAACATTGGAGCAAGAACAAGCATGGAGATGATGGCATGCGCAAGGGGAACAAGAACAGAGTTACAAGTGATGATTTCAGGACTTTGAAGCCACCATAATGGGTGCATGAAGCCTTGGACGAAATATACAAGATGCCACTTCATTAATTTCGTCCCGAGGCTATTTTAGGTGCTGCGTCACCTTATTATTGGGCTAGGCCCATGTAATTTCGAAATACATAAGTATAGGCTATTTTTAGAGTCCGTATGTGTGGGGAAACAAGAGATAGGGTTGATTTCGGACCCCTCCACCAAGGGCCACGAAATCCCCCCCCCCTCTTCCTCCATATATACAGCCCTTAGGGCATCGTTTAGACTTTGGGTTTTGTTTAGATTAAAAGTTCGCCATAGCTGCAACTTCGCGTACTTCGTTTGTGTTCAACGACCAGACAAAGGCGTCACAGAACCCCACCTTGATCATTAAAGCTTTCATCTTATATTCGCAATATCCAGATTGCAATCTCAGTTTCTTGCTTGTTCTTCGTTTTCTCGCAGGAAACAGACCCTCGTGGTCAGGTTGATCGTGCTCCGGCGTGGTCAATAACCTCTCGGAGTTGGTTTAGCGATTGCTAAGGCGTGACGTCCTCGCACATTCGTAGTCGGATCGTCAAAGTCGACTGCCACCAAAGCGATATCCATCATCTCATCGAAAGACGGGACACCTTTGCCTCTATCAAGTGGTATCATATTTCCAGGTTGCTCGGTGAGATTTTACAGTTTTTCGTAGTTTAGATCGAGTCTGTTCTTCATACCTATAGTCCACGAAAAAGACATAAAAAATATTAGGGTTAGTTCATCATATCCGAACCAATCTGAGCCTTTGCATAATCTATTTAGGGTTTTGCTTTGTTGAATTTGCGGTTGCATCGTCGTGTATAGTTGCTGGTCTTAGAGTCTAGTCTTTTAGAGTTTCGAGTTCTGGTCATAAGTTGTCACGCCGCTGCCGCACCATCATCATCACCCCTGCCATCTACCACCACCGCTTATCCGCCACCGCTTCGAATTCGTATCCATATACCACCACAGCTGTCATATACCACCACCGCTGCCATCTACCACCATATATCCACCACCAATCCGAGTTCTTGTCATATTAGGTTTGTTTTCGAGATCCATCTAGATTCCAATTCGTGTTTCCTTGCCGGAGTAGGTTTCGGGAAAAAAAAAAGAGTCCGGAAACCACGCTCCGTTTAGGCCCAAAATTTTTCGAAAACGCATTTTTCGGAAAAAATTCTGGCTATCCTATTTTTAGGTGTTTCTGAGTGTTTTGAGACAGGTGCCATTATCGGAAGTTTTTTTGACCCGTTTCCAGTTTTTGGGTCCGGGCAGTTGAAAAAAAAAATTGGTCGAAAAAATTTCGTGCCCATCCTGTCAGTTTGAGCTAGGAAGAGTTTTGAGACACTCGCCATTATAGTGATTTTTCGCAAAAAAAGCAGCGCAAAAAAAGAGCGCAAAAAAAAGAGCGAAAAAAAATTCCAGAGTGTGCTTTTCCCTTGTTTACGTGCCGCGCCATGATTTTGTTGGTGTTCTAGGCTCGCGTCTCTAGCACAGTCTAGCCTAGGACCAGCACAGTACCGTCGTTGAGCGTTAATTCAACTTTGCATCTCTGAATTGATTATTGCTGACCCTTTTTGCTACCATATTATAAGCCTTCCCAGCTCCACATACATCTACGTCGTGCGTTTGACTCTCCCTGGTAATCGCTCTATCCAAGCTTTGAGAGTTTTTGAGTACAACGGTTGCCGATCACCGCCTGCTGCTGGGTAAGAACTGGTAAGAATTTGAGATTTGCTTGACGGATTTGTGACACCCACCACCACCTCTTGTTAGTAGTCTGTAGGATCATATTCTTGTGTGTTTCTATTGCTGCTAACCATGCCAGGATCACAAGCCGACGAGATTGACTAGGAGAACATGACGAATAAGGATTTGCATGATAAATTTCAGCAAATGATGAGTGGACAGGTGCAAGACGTGCTAAACAGATTTGAAGAGGCCATGGAGAAGATAGATGGCATGGAGAAGACGTTCGAAACAAAGCTCGATAACAAGTTTAATGAATTTCTCGCGCGTCTTCCGCCACCACCACCCGCTGCTCCTAACGCACCTCTCCAACAACAACAACAACGACTACCTTCACGTCGCGAAATAGACCTCCGCCGAGCGAGCCGTGTTCCTCTTGCATTTGGCCAAACTGTTGGTGCTGCTGTTGATACTTCTGTGGCTCCTGCTGCTGATGCGAAGGAGGATGATTATGTGGGAGATTACGAGGATGAGGTTGCTCAAAATCAGAACTACGTGCAACCACCAGCACCACCACCAGCAGGTCGACCTCAGGTATATATTCGTAATGGTAGGCCTGCACCACCACCTCAGGTACGAGATGATGTCCATATTCCTAAACTGAAATTGAATATTCCACCATTTGAGGGTAGATATGTTCCTGATATATATCTTACTTGGGAGTTAGAAACTGAACAACGTTTTACATGTTTAGAATATCCCGAGGAGAGACGGGTTGCTGCTGCTGTTTGTGCTTTCACTAGTTTTGCATGTGTCTGGTGGTCTGAACATTGTAGATTATATCCTATTCCAACTACTTGGGCTGCTTTGAAAACTGCTATGCGTACGCGTTGGGTTCCACCATATTATCAACGTGAATTGCTTCAAAAATTGCAGCGTTTAAGACAAGGAAAAAACTCTGTAGAAGAATATTATCAGGAATTACAAACTGGCATGATTCGATGTGGTATTGTTGAGGAGAATGAAGCTATGCTTGCACGTTTTCTGCGTGGATTAAATAGAGAGATTCAGACCATTCTAGACTATAAGGAGTATACTAATATCACTCGTTTATTCCATCTTGCTTGTAAAGCTGAACGTGAAGTGCAGGATCGACAAGCATTGGCGCGAACTAACTTTTCTGCAGGCCGACCTTCATCATGGACACCGCGCGCATCTTCTACTTCAACTGCACCAGCACCTCAATCAGGTGCCTCCTACAGCCGTGATACAAGAAAACAGGAACAACCACCATTATCTGCCAAGAGCGCACCTGCCGGGCTAGCACAGAGTTCTTCTTCCAGGGCATCAACAGGGCACACAAGTGATATTATTTGTCATCGTTGTAAGGGAGGAGGTCATTATGCGAGAGAATGCAAATCTCCGCGTGTGATGATTGCTACCGAGGGTGGTTGATGAGGACATCAATACAATTGTTACACCCACAGCCCCTGCTGCTATACATACTGGACCAATTACTAGAGCTCGTGCACGCCAACTAAATTACCAGGTACTTTTGTTTCTTGGTAATGATTCTAATGTTCATGAGAATATGATGCTGCCTAAATTGGATACATTTGTTTTGCTTACAAATGAAGGGCCTAGCTTGGAGAAGGATGAACATTGGAGCAAGAACAAGCATGGAGATGATGGCATGCGCAAGGGGAACAAGAACGGAGTTACAAGTGATGATTTCAGGACTTTGAAGCCACCATAATGGGTGCATGAAGCCTTGGACGAAATATACAAGATGCCACTTCATAAATTTCGTCCCGAGGCTATTTTAGGTGCTGCGTCACCTTATTATTGGGCCAGGCCCATGTAATTTCGAAATACATAAGTATAGGCTATTTTTAGAGTCCGTATGTGTGGGGAAACAAGAGATAGGGTTGATTTCGGACCCCTCCACCAAGGGCCATGAAATTCCCCCCTCTTCCTCCATATATACAGCCCTTAGGGCATCGTTTAGACTCTGGGTTTTGTTTAGATTAAAAGTTCGCCATAGCTGCAACTTCGCGTACTTCGTTTGTGTTCAACGACCAGACAAAGGCGTCACAGAACCCCACCTTGATCAATAAAGCTTTCATCTTATATTCGCAATATCCAGATTGCAATCTTAGTTTCTTGCTTGTTCTTCGTTTGCTCGCAGGAAACAGACCCTCGTGGTCAGGTTGATCGTGCTCCGGCGTGGTCAATAACCTCTCGGAGTTGGTTTAGCGATTGCTAAGGCGCGACGTCCTCGCACGTTCGTAGTCGGATCGTCAAAGTCGACTTCCACCAAAGCGAAATCCACCATCTCATCGAAAGACGGGACACCTTTGCCTCTATCAAGTGGTATCAGATTTCCAGGTTGCTCGGTGAGATTTTACAGTTTTTAGTAGTTTAGATCGAGTCTGTTCTTCATACCTACAGTCCACGAAAAAGCCACAAAAAAAAATTAGGGTTAGTTCATCATATCCGAACCAATCTGAGCCTTTGCATAGTCTTTTTAGGGTTTTGCTTTGTTGAATTTGCGGTTGCATCGTCGTGTCTAGTTGCTGGTCTTAGAGTCTAGTCTTTTAGAGTTTCGAGTTCTGGTCATAAGTTGTCACGCCGCCGCCGCACCATCATCATCGCCCCTGCCATCTACCACCACCGCTCCGAATCCGTATCCATATACCACCACCAATCAGTGTCCATATACCACCACCGATCCATATCCATATACTACCACCACCGCTGCCATATACCACCACCATATATCCACCACCAATCCGAGTTCCTTGATTATTAGGGTTGTTTTCGAGATCCATCTAGTTTCCGATTCGTGTTTCCTTGCCGGAGTAGGTTTTGGAAAAAAAAAGAGTCGGGTAGCCACGCTCCGTTTAGGCCCAAAATTTTTCGAAAACGCATTTTTCGAAAAAATTTCTGGCTATCCTATTTTTAGGTGTTTCTGAGTGTTTTGAGACAGGTGCCATTATAGGAAGTTTTTTTTTGACCCGTTTCCAGTTTTTGGGTCCGGGCAGTCAAAAAAAAAAATTGGTCGAAAAAATTTCGTGCCCATCCTGTCAGTTTGAGCTAAGAAGAGTTTTGAGACACTCGCCATTATAGTGATTTTTCGCAAAAAAAAGCAGCGCAAAAAAAAAAGAGCGCAAAAAAAAACAGCGCAGAAAAAAAAAGAAGAGCGAAAAAAAATATTCAGAGTGTGCTTTTCCCTTGTTTACGTGCCGCGCCGTGATTTTGTTGGTGTTCTAGGCTCGCGTCTCTAGCACAGTCTAGCCTAGGACCAGCACAGTACCGTCGTTGAGCGTTTATTCAACTTTGCATCTCTGAATTGATTATTGCTGACCCTTTTTGCTACCATACTATAAGCCTTCCCAGCTCCACATACATCTACGTCGTGTGTTTGACTCTCCCTGGTAATCGCTCTATCCAAGCTTTGAGAGTTTTTGACTACAACGGTTGCCGATCACCGCCTGCTGCTAGGTAAGAACTGGTAAGAATTTGAGATTTGCTTGACGGATTTGTGATACACCACCACCACTTCTTAGTAGTCTGTAGGATCATATTCTTGTGTGTTTCTATTGCTGCTAACCATGCCAGGATCACAAGCCGACGAGATTGACTGGGAGAATTTATCGAACAAGGACCTTCATGATAAGTTTCAACAAATGATGACTGAACAGGTGCAAGATGTGCTGAACAATTTTGAAGAGGCCATGGAGAAGATCACTGGCCTTGAGAAGACGTTCGAAACAAAGCTCGATAACAAGTTTAATGAATTGCTCGCGCGTCTTCCACCACCACCACCCGCTGCACCTAACGCACCTCTCCAACAACAACAACAACGACTACCTCCACGTCGTGAAGCAGACCTCCGCCGAGCAAGCCGTGTTCCTCTTGCGTTTGGCCAAACTGTTGGTGCTGCTGTTGATACTTCTGTGGCTCCTGCTGCTGATGCGGAGGAGGAGGATTATGTGGGAGATTATGAGGATGAGGTTGATCAAAATCAACACTACATGCAACCACCTGTACCACCACCAGCAGGTCGACCTCAGGTATATATTCGTAATGGTAGGCCTGCACCACCACCTCAGGTACGAGATGATGTCCATATTCCTAAACTGAAGTTGAATATTCCACCATTTGAGGGTAGATATGTTCCTGATATATATCTTACTTGGGAGTTAGAAACTGAACAACGATTTACATGTTTACAATATCCTGAGGAGAGACGAGTTGCTGCTGCCGTTTGTGCTTTCACTAGTTTTGCATGTGTATGGTGGTCTGAACATTGTAGATTATATCCTATTCCAACTACTTGGGCTGCTTTGAAAACTGCTATGCGTACGCGTTGGGTTCCACCATATTATCAACGTGAATTGCTTCAAAAATTGCAGCGTTTAAGACAAGGGAAAAATTCTGTAGAAGAATATTATCAGGAATTACAAACTGGCATGATTAGATGTGGTATTGTTGAGGAGAATGAAGCTATGCTTGCACGTTTTCTGGGTGGATTAAATAGAGAGATTCAGACCATTCTAGACTATAAGGAGTATACTAATATCACTCGTTTATTCCATCTTGCTTGTAAAGCTGAACGTGAAGTGCAGGATCGATAAGCATTGGGGCGAACTAACTTTTCTGCAGGCCGACCTTCATCATGGACACCACGTGCATCTTCTACTTCAACTGCACCAGCACCTCCATCCGGTGCCTCCTCCAGCCGTGATACAAGAAAACAGGCACAACCACCATTATCTGCCAAGAGCGCACCTGCGGGGCCTGCACAGCGTTCTTCTTCTTCCATGGCATCAACAGGGCACACAAGTGATATTATTTGTCGTCGTTGTAAGGGAGGAGGTCATTATGCGAGGGAATGCAAATCTCCGCGTGTGATGATTGCTACCGCGGATGGTGGATATGAGTCCGCTAGTGACTATGATGAGGAGACATTGGCTCTTATTACACGTGAAGAACATGGTGGAGATGATTCTGATCATGAGACGCAATACATGGCTCCTGAAGACGCTGACAGGTATGAATGTTTAGTTGCTCAACGTGTGTTGAGTGTGCAGGTCACACAAGCTGAGCAAAATCAGAGGCACAATTTGTTCCATACCAAGGGAGTTGTGAAGGAACGTTCTGTGCGCGTCATAATAGACGGAGGGAGCTGCAACAACTTGGCTAGCATGGAGATGGTGGAGAAGCTTTCTCTCACCACAAGACCACATCCACATCCTTACTACATCCAATGGTTCAACAACAGCGGCAAGGTTAAGGTAACACGTACTGTTCGTGTGCATTTTAGTATCTCTACATATGCTGATTATGTTGATTGTGATGTGGTACCTATGGAAGCATGTTCCTTATTACTTGGTAGACCATGGCAATTTGATAAAAATTCTGTACACCATGGTAGAAACAATCACTATACTCTTGTTCATAAGGATAAAAATATTACTTTGCTTCCTATGACTCCTGATTCCATTTTGAAAGATGATATTAATAGAGCTAATAAAGCACAACAGGAGAAGAATAAGAGTGAAAATCAGATTGTGGCAAAAGAATTTGAGCAACAAATGAAGCCTAATAATAAACCATCTAGTGTTGCTTCTGAAATTAAATTGAAAAGTGCATGTTTATTTGCCACCAAATCTGATATTGATGAGCTAGATTTCAGCAAATCTGTTTGCTATGCTTTTGTGTGCAAAGAGGCATTATTTTCATTCGAGGACGTGCCTTCCTCTTTGCCTCCTGCTGTCACTAACATTTTGCAGGAGTTCGCTGACGTTTTTCCACAAGACGTGCCACCGGGATTACCGCCTATTCGAGGGATTGAGCATCAGATTGACTTAATTCCCGGTGCTTCACTGCCAAACCGTGCACCATACCGTACCAATCCAGAGGAGACTAAGGAGATTATGCGTCAAGTACAAGAGCTTCTCGACAAAGGTTATATACGCGAATCCCTGATGAGGACATCAATACAATTGTTACACCCACAGCCCCTGCTGCTATACATACTGGACCAATTACTAGAGCTCGTGCACGCCAACTAAATTACCAGGTACTTTCGTTTCTTGGTAATGATTCTAATGTTCATGAGAATATGATGCTGCCTAAATTGGATACATTTGTTTTGCTTACAAATGAAGGGCCTAGCTTGGAGAAGGATGAACATTGGAGCAAGAACAAGCATGGAGATGATGGCATGCGCAAGGGGAACAAGAACGGAGTTACAAGTGATGATTTCAGGACTTTGAAGCCACCATAATGGGTGCATGAAGCCTTGGACGAAATATACAAGATGCCACTTCATAAATTTCGTCCCGAGGCTATTTTAGGTGCTGCGTCACCTTATTATTGGGCCAGGCCCATGTAATTTCGAAATACATAAGTATAGGCTATTTTTAGAGGCCGTATGTGTGGGGAAACAAGAGATAGGGTTGATTTCGGACCCCTCCACCAAGGGCCACGAAATTCCCCCCTCTTCCTCCATATATACAGCCCTTAGGGCATCGTTTAGACTTTGGGTTTTGTTTAGATTAAAAGTTCGCCATAGCTGCAACTTCGCGTACTTCGTTTGTGTTCAACGACCAGACAAAGGCGTCACAGAACCCCACCTTGATCAATAAAGCTTTCATCTTATATTCGCAATATCCAGATTGCAATCTTAGTTTCTTGCTTGTTCTTCGTTTGCTCGCAGGAAACAGACCCTCGTGGTCAGGTTGATCGTGCTCCGGCGTGGTCAATAACCTCTCGGAGTTGGTTTAGCGATTGCTAAGGCGCGACGTCCTCGCACGTTCGTAGTCGGATCGTCAAAGTCGACTTCCACCAAAGCGATATCCATCATCTCATCGAAAGATCGGGACCCTCGCCGCTATCAATTAAATAGAGAGATTCAGACCATTCTAGACTATAAGGAGTATACTAATATCACTCGTTTATTCCATCTTGCTTGTAAAGCTGAACGTGAAGTGCAGGATCGACAAGCATTGGGGCGAACTAACTTTTCTGCAGGCCGACCTTCATCATGGACACCACGTGCATCTTCTACTTCAACTGCACCAGCACCTCCATCCGGTGCCACCTCCAGCCGTGATACAAGAAAACAGGCACAACCACCATTATCTGCCAAGAGCGCACCTGCGGGGCCTGCACAGCGTTCTTCTTCTTCCATGGCATCAACAGGGCACACAAGTGATATTATTTGTCGTCGTTGTAAGGGAGGAGGTCATTATGCGAGAGAATGCAAATCTCCGCGTGTGATGATTGCTACCGCGGATGGTGGATATGAGTCTGCTAGTGACTATGATGAGGAGACGTTGGCTCTTATTACACGTGAAGAACATGGTGGAGATGATTCTGATCATGAGACGCAATACATGGCTCCTGAAGACGCTGACAGGTATGAATGTTTAGTTGCTCAACGTGTTTTGAGTG
This sequence comes from Triticum aestivum, assembly GCF_018294505.1. Taxonomy (NCBI): domain Eukaryota; kingdom Viridiplantae; phylum Streptophyta; class Magnoliopsida; order Poales; family Poaceae; genus Triticum; species Triticum aestivum. The sequence goes on along the minus strand of NW_025227786.1, from coordinate 41,581 downwards.
TGCAGGTCACACAAGCTGAGCAAAATCAGAGGCACAATTTGTTCCATACCAAGGGAGTTGTGAAGGAACGTTCTGTGCGCGTCATAATAGACGGAGGGAGCTGCAACAACTTGGCTAGCATGGAGATGGTGGAGAAGCTTTCTCTCACCACAAGACCACATCCACATCCTTACTACATCCAATGGTTCAACAACAGCGGCAAGGTTAAGGTAACACGTACTGTTCGTGTGCATTTTAGTATCTCTACATATGCTGATTATGTTGATTGTCATGTGGTACCTATGCAAGCATGTTCCTTATTACTTGGTAGACCATGGCAATTTGATAAAAATTCTGTACACCATGGTAGAAACAATCACTATACTCTTGTTCATAAGGATAAAAATATTACTTTGCTTCCTATGACTCGTGATTCCATTTTGAAAGATGATATTAATAGAGCTAATAAAGCAAAACAGGAGAAGAATAAGAGTGAAAATCAGATTGTGGCAAAAGAATTTGAGCAACAAATGAAGCCTAATAATAAACCATCTAGTGTTGCTTCTGAAATTAAATTGAAAAGTGCATGTTTATTTGCCACCAAATCTGATATTGATGAGCTAGATTTCAGCAAATCTGTTTGCTATGCTTTTGTGTGCAAAGAGGCATTATTTTCATTCGAGGACGTGCCTTCCTCTTTGCCTCCTGCTATCACTAACATTTTGTAGGAGTTCGCTGACGTTTTTCCACAAGACGTGCCACCGGGATTACCGCCTATTCGAGGGATTGAGCATCAGATTGACTTAATTCCCGATGCCTCACTGCCAAACCGTGCACCATACCGTACCAATCCAGAGGAGACGAAGGAGATTATGCGTCAAGTACAAGAGCTTCTCGACAAAGGTTATATACGCGAATCCCTTAGTCCTTGTGTTGTTCCTATTATTCTAGTGCCGAAAAAGGATGGTACATCACGTATGTGTGTTGATTGTAGAGGCATTAATAATATTACTATTCGTTATCGTCATCCTATTCCTAGGCTAGATGATATGCTTGATGAATTGAGTGGCTCTACAATATTCTCCAAAGTTGATTTGCGTAGTGGCTACCATCAAATTCGTATGAAATTGGGAGATGAATGGAAAACAACATTTAAAACTAAGTTTGGATTATATGAGTGGTTAGTCATGCCTTTTGGGTTAACTAATGCACCTAGTACTTTCATGAGATTAATGAACGAAGTTTTACGTGCTTTCATTGGACGATTTGTGGTAGTTTACTTTGATGACATATTGATTTATAGCAGATATTTGGAGGAACATTTGGAACATCTACGTGCTGTTTTTATTGCTCTACGTGATGCACGTTTGTTTGGTAACCTTGGGAAGTGCACCTTTTGCACCGACCGAGTATCTTTTCTTGGCTATGTTGTTACTCCACAGGGAATTGAAGTTGATAAAGCCAAGATTGAAGCTATTGAGAGTTGGCCGCAGCCCAAAACGGTCACACAAGTGAGGAGTTTTCTTGGCCTCGCTAGATTCTATAGGCGTTTTGTGAGAGATTTCAGCACCATTGCTGCACCTCTCAATGAGCTTACAAAGAAAGATGTGCCTTTTCTTTGGGGTACCGCATAGGAAGAAGCCTTCACGGTATTGAAAGATAAGTTGACACATGCTCCTTTACTCCAACTTCCTGATTTTAATAAGACTTTTGAGCTTGAATGTGATGCTAGTGGAATTGGATTAGGAGGTGTGTTATTACAAGATGGCAAACCTGTTGCATACTTTTCTGAAAAATTGAGTGGGCCTAGTCTGAATTATTCTACTTATGATAAAGAATTATATGCTCTTGTTCGGACTTTAGAAACATGGCAACATTATTTATGGCCCAAAGAATTTGTTATACATTCTGATCATGAATCTTTGAAACTTATTAAAAGTCAAGCTAAACTGAATCGTAGACATGCTAAATGGGTTGAATTCATTGAGACTTTCCCTTATGTCATTAAACACAAGAAGGGAAAAGAAAATGTTATTGCTGATGCATTGTCTCGTCGCTATACTATGCTTTCACAACTTGACTTCAAAATATTTGGTTTGGAGACCATCAAAGATCAATATGTGCATGATGCTGATTTTAAAGATGTAATGCAGAATTGTAAAGAAGGAAGAATGTGGAACAAGTTTGTCGTTAACGATGGATTTGTGTTTCGTGCTAACAAGCTATGCATTCCAGCTAGCTCCGTTCGTCTTTTGTTGTTGCAGGAAGCGCATGGAGGAGGATTAATGGGACATTTTGGCGTGAAGAAGACGGAGGACGTACTTGCTACACATTTCTTTTGGCCAAAGATGAGACGGGATGTTGAGCGTTTTATTGCTCGATGCACAACATGTCAAAAAGCTAAGTCACGACTCAATCCTCATGGTTTATATATGCCTTTGCCTGTACCTAGTGTTCCTTGGGAGGATATATCTGTGGACTTTGTTTTAGGTTTACCTCGAACAAAGAAGGGGAGGGATAGCATATTTGTTGTCGTGGATAGATTCTCGAAAATGGCACACTTTATACCATGTCATAAAAGCGATGATGTTGTTAATGTTGCTGATTTGTTCTTTCGTGAAATTATTCGCTTGCATGGTGTGCCAAATACTATTGTTTCAGATCGTGATACTAAATTTCTTAGCCACTTTTGGAGATGTTTATGGGCTAAGTTGGGGACTAAACTGCTTTTTAGTACTACCTGTCACCCCCAAACTGATGGACAAACTGAAGTAGTCAATAGAACGTTGTCTACTATGCTTAGGGCTGTTTTGAAGAATAATAAGAAAATGTGGGAGGAATGCTTGCCTCATATTGAATTTGCTTATAATCGTTCATTGCATTCTACTACTAAGATGTGCCCTTTTGAAGTTGTGTATGGTTTCCTACCTCGTGCACCTATTGATTTGTTGCCTCTTCCATCTTCGGAGAAGGTTAATTTTGATGCTAAACAACGTGCTGAATTGATTTTAAAAATGCATGAGTTAACTAAGGAAAGCATTGAGCGTATGAATGCTAAATATAAACTTGCTGGAGATAAGGGTAGAAAACATGTTGTGTTTGCACCTGGAGATCTTGTTTGGTTACATTTGCGTAAGGATAGATTTCCTGATTTGCGCAAATCAAAGCTAATGCCACGTGCTGATGGTCCCTTTAAGGTGTTAGAGAAAATAAATGATAATGCATATAAACTTGAGCTGCTTGCAGATTTTGGGGTTAGTCCCACTTTTAACATTGCAGATTTGAAGCCTTATTTGGGTGAGGAAGATGAACTTCCGTCGAGGACGACTTCATTTCAAGAAGGGGAGGATGATGAGGACATCAATACAATTGTTACACCCACAGCCCCTGCTGCTATACATACTGGACCAATTACTAGAGCTCGTGCACGCCAACTAAATTACCAGGTACTTTCGTTTCTTGGTAATGATTCTAATGTTCATGAGAATATGATGCTGCCTAAATTGGAGACATTTGTTTTGCTTACAAATGAAGGGCCTAGCTTGGAGAAGGATGAACATTGGAGCAAGAACAAGCATGGAGATGATGGCATGCGCAAGGGGAACAAGAACGGAGTTACAAGTGATGATTTCAGGACTTTGAAGCCACCATAATGGGTGCATGAAGCCTTGGACGAAATATACAAGATGCCACTTCATAAATTTCGTCCCGAGGCTATTTTAGGTGCTGCGTCACCTTATTATTGGGCCAGGCCCATGTAATTTCGAAATACATAAGTATAGGCTATTGTTAGAGTCCGTATGTGTGGGGAAACAAGAGATAGGGTTGATTTCGGACCCCTCCACCAAGGGCCACGAAATTCCCCCCTCTTCCTCCATATATACAGCCCTTAGGGCATCGTTTAGACTTTGGGTTTTGTTTAGATTAAAAGTTCGCCATAGCTGCAACTTCGCGTACTTCGTTTGTGTTCAACGACCAGACAAAGGCGTCACAGAACCCCACCTTGATCAATAAAGCTTTCATCTTATATTCGCAATATCCAGATTGCAATCTCAGTTTCTTGCTTGTTCTTCGTTTGCTCGCAGGAAACAGACCCTCGTGGTCAGGTTGATCGTGCTCCGGCGTGGTCAATAACCTCTCGGAGTTGGTTTAGCGATTGCTAAGGCGCGACGTCCTCGCACGTTCGTAGTCGGATCGTCAAAGTCGACTGCCACCAAAGCGATATCCATCATCTCATCGAAAGACGGGACACCTTTGCCTCTATCATATGCTCTTGTTCGGACTTTAGAAACATGGCAACATTATTTATGGCCCAAAGAATTTGTTATACATTCTGATCATGAATCTTTGAAACATATTAAAAGTCAAGCTAAACTGAATCGTAGACATGCTAAATGGGTTGAATTCATTGAGACTTTTCCTTATGTCATTAAACACAAGAAGGGAAAAGAAAATGTTATTGCTGATGCATTGTCTCGCCGCTATACTATGCTTTCACAACTTGACTTCAAAATATTTGGTTTGGAGACCATCAAAGATCAATATGTGCATGATGCTGATTTTAAAGATGTAATGCAGAATTGTAAAGAAGGAAGAATGTGGAACAAGTTCGTCGTTAACGATGGATTTGTGTTTCGTGCTAACAAGCTATGCATTCCAGCTAGCTCTGTTCGTCTTTTGTTGTTGCAGGAGGCGCATGGAGGAGGATTAATGGGACACTTTGGCGTGAAGAAGACGGAGGACGTACTTGCTACACATTTCTTTTGGCCAAAGATGAGACCGGATGTTGAGCGTTTTATTGCTCGATGCACTACATGTCAAAAAGCTAAGTCACGACTCAATCCTCATGGTTTATATATGCCTTTGCCTGTACCTAGTGTTCCTTGGGAGGATATATCTATGGACTTTGTTTTAGGTTTACCTCGAACAAAGAAGGGGAGGGATAGCATATTTGTTGTCGTGGATAGATTCTCGAAAATGGCACACTTTATACCATGTCATAAAAGCGATGATGTTGTTAATGTTGCTGATTTGTTCTTTCGTGAAATTATTCGCTTGCATGGTGTGCCAAATACTATTGTTTCAGATCGTGATACTAAATTTCTTAGCCACTTTTGGAGATGTTTATGGGCTAAGTTGGGGACTAAACTGCTTTTTAGTACTACTTGTCCCCCCAAACTGATGGACAAACTGAAGTAGTCAATAGAACGTTGTCTACTATGCTTAGGGCTGTTTTGAAGAATAATAAGAAAATGTGGGAGGAATGCTTGCCTCATATTGAATTTGCTTATAATCGTTCATTGCATTCTACTACTAAGATGTGCCCTTTTGAAGTTGTGTATGGTTTCCTACCTCGTGCACCTATTGATTTGTTGCCTCTTCCATCTTCGGAGAAGGTTAATTTTGATGCTAAACAACGTGCTGCATTGATTTTAAAAATGCATGAGTTAACTAAGGAAAACATTGAGCGTATGAATCCTAAATATAAACTTGCTGGAGATAAGGGTAGAAAACATGTTGTGTTTGCACCTGGAGATCTTGTTTGGTTACATTTTTGTAAGGATAGATTTCCTGATTTGCGCAAATCAAAGCTAATGCCACGTGCTGATGGTCCCTTTAAGGTGTTAGAGAAAATAAATGATAATGCATATAAACTTGAGCTGCCTGCAGATTTTGGGGTTAGTCCCACTTTTAACATTGCAGATTTGAAGCCTTATTTGGGTGAGGAAGATGAATTTCCGTCGAGGACGACTTCATTTCAAGAAGGGGAGGATGATGAGGACATCAATACAATTGTTACACCCACAGCCCCTGCTGCTATACATACTGGACCAATTACTAGAGCTCGTGCACGCCAACTAAATTACCAGGTACTTTCGTTTCTTGGTAATGATTCTAATGTTCATGAGAATATGATGCTGCCTAAATTGGATACATTTGTTTTGCTTACAAATGAAGGGCCTAGCTTGGAGAAGGATGAACATTGGAGCAAGAACAAGCATGGAGATGATGGCATGCGCAAGGGGAACAAGAACGGAGTTACAAGTGATGATTTCAGGACTTTGAAGCCACCATAATGGGTGCATGAGGCCTTGGACGAAATATACAAGATGCCACTTCATAAATTTCGTCCCGAGGCTATTTTAGGTGCTGCGTCACCTTATTATTGGGCCAGGCCCATGTAATTTCGAAATACATAAGTATAGGCTATTTTTAGAGTCCGTATGTGTGGGGAAACAAGAGATAGGGTTGATTTCGGACCCCTCCACCAAGGGCCACGAAATTCCCCCCTCTTCCTCCATATATACAGCCCTTAGGGCATCGTTTAGACTTTGGGTTTTGTTTAGATTAAAAGTTCGCCATAGCTGCAACTTCGCGTACTTCGTTTGTGTTCAACGACCAGACAAAGGCGTCACAGAACCCCACCTTGATCAATAAAGTTTTCATCTTATATTCGCAATATCCAGATTGCAATCTTAGTTTCTTGCTTGTTCTTCGTTTGCTCGCAGGAAACAGACCTTCGTGGTCAGGTTGATCGTGCTCCGGCGTGGTCAATAACCTCTCGGAGTTGGTTTAGCGATTGCTAAGGCGCGACGTCCTCGCACGTTCGTAGTCGGATCGTCAAAGTCGACTTCCACCAAAGCGAAATCCACCATCTCATCGAAAGACGAGACACCTTTGCCTCTATCACCTATGCAAGCATGTTCCTTATTACTTGGTAGACCATGGCAATTTGATAAAAATTCTGTACACCATGGTAGAAACAATCACTATACTCTTGTTCATAAGGATAAAAATATTACTTTGCTTCCTATGACTCCTGATTCCATTTTGAAAGATGATATTAATAGAGCTAATAAAGCAAAACAGGAGACGAATAAGAGTGAAAATCAGATTGTGGCAAAAGAATTTGAGCAACAAATGAAGCCTAATAATAAACCATCTAGTGTTGCTTTTGAAATTAAATTGAAAAGTGCATGTTTATTTGCCACCAAATCTGATATTGATGAGCTAGATTTCAGCAAATCTGTTTGCTATGCTTTTGTGTGCAAAGAGGCATTATTTTCATTCGAGGACGTGCCTTCCTCTTTGCCTCCTGCTGTCACTAACATTTTGCAGGAGTTCGCTGACGTTTTTCCACAAGACGTGCCACCGGGATTACCGCCTATTCGAGGGATTGAGCATCAGATTGACTTAATTCCCAGTGCTTCACTGCCAAACCGTGCACCATACCGTACCAATCCAGAGGAGACGAAGGAGATTATGCGTCAAGTACAAGAGCTTCTCGACAAAGGTTATATACGCGAATCCCTTAGTCCTTGTGTTGTTCCTATTATTCTAGTGCCGAAAAAGGATGGTACATCACGTATGTGTGTTGATTGTAGAGGCATTAATAATATTACTATTCGTTATCGTCATCCTATTCCTAGGCTAGATGATATGCTTGATGAATTGAGTGGCTCTACAATATTCTCCAAAGTTGATTTGCGTAGTGGCTACCATCAAATTCGTATGAAATTGGGAGATGAATGGAAAACAACATTTAAAACTAAGTTTGGATTATATGAGTGGTTAGTCATGCCTTTTGGGTTAACTAATGCACCTAGTACTTTCATGAGATTAATGAACGAAGTTTTACGTGCTTTCATTGGACGATTTGTGGTAGTTTACTTTGATGACATATTGATTTATAGCAGATATTTGGAAGAACATTTGGAACATTTACGTGTTGTTTTTATTGCTCTACGTGATGCACGTTTGTTTGGTAACCTTGGGAAGTGCACCTTTTGCACCGACCGAGTATCTTTTCTTGGCTATGTTGTTACTCCACAGGGAATTGAAGTTGATCAAGCCAAGATTGAAGCTATTGAGAGTTGGCCGCAGCCCAAAACGGTCACACAAGTGAGGAGTTTTCTTGGCCTCGCTGGATTCTATAGGCGTTTTGTGAGAGATTTCAGCACCATTGCTGCACCTCTCAATGAGCTTACAAAGAAAGATGTGCCTTTTCTTTGGGGTACCGCACAAGAAGAAGCCTTTTCGGTATTGAAAGATAAGTTGACACATGCTCCTTTACTCCAACTTCCTGATTTTAATAAGACTTTTGAGCTTGAATGTGATGCTAGTGGAATTGGATTAGGCGGTCTGTTATTACAAGATGGCAAACCTATTGCATACTTTTCTGAAAAATTGAGTGGGCCAAGTCTGAATTATTCTACTTATGATAAAGAATTATATGCTCTTGTTCGGACTTTAGAAACATGGCAACATTATTTATGGCCCAAAGAATTTGTTATACATTCTGATCATGAATCTTTGAAACATATTAAAAGTCAAGCTAAACTGAATCGTAGACATGCTAAATGGGTTGAATTCATTGAGACTTTTCCTTATGTCATTAAACACAAGAAGGGAAAAGAAAATGTTATTGCTGATGCATTGTCTCGCCGCTATACTATGCTTTCACAACTTGACTTCAAAATATTTGGTTTGGAGACCATCAAAGATCAATATGTGCATGATGCTGATTTTAAAGATGTAATGCAGAATTGTAAAGAAGGAAGAATGTGGAACAAGTTCGTCGTTAACGATGGATTTGTGTTTCGTGCTAACAAGCTATGCATTCCAGCTAGCTCTGTTCGTCTTTTGTTGTTGCAGGAGGCGCATGGAGGAGGATTAATGGGACACTTTGGCGTGAAGAAGACGGAGGACGTACTTGCTACACATTTCTTTTGGCAAAAGATGAGACGGGATGTTGAGCGTTTTGTTGCTCGATGCACTACATGTCAAAAAGCTAAGTCACGACTCAATCCTCATGGTTTATATATGCCTTTGCCTGTACCTAGTGTTCCTTGGGAGGATATATCTATGGACTTTGTTTTAGGTTTACCTCGAACAAAGAAGGGGAGGGATAGCATATTTGTTGTCGTGGATAGATTCTCGAAAATGGCACACTTTATACCATGTCATAAAAGCGATGATGCTGTTAATGTTGCTGATTTGTTCTTTCGTGAAATTATTCGCTTGCATGGTGTGCCAAATACTATTGTTTCAGATCGTGATACTAAATTTCTTAGCCACTTTTGGAGATGTTTATGGGATAAGTTGGGGACTAAACTGCTTTTTAGTACTACTTGTCACCCCCAAACTGATGGACAAACTGAAGTAGTCAATAGAACGTTGTCTATTATGCTTAGGGCTGTTTTGAAGAATAATAAGAAAATGTGGGAGGAATGCTTGCCTCATATTGAATTTGCTTATAATCGTTCATTGCATTCTACTACTAAGATGTGCCCTTTTGAAGTTGTGTATGGTTTCCTACCTCCTGCACCTATTGATTTGTTGCCTCTTCCATCTTCGAAGAAGGTTAATTTTGATGCTAAACAACGTGCTGAATTGATTTTAAAAATGCATGAGTTAACTAAGGAAAACATTGAGCGTATGAATGCTAAATATAAACTTGCTGGAGATAAGGGTAGAAAACATGTTGTGTTTGCACCTGGAGATCTTGTTTGGTTACATTTGCGTAAGGATAGATTTCCTGATTTGCGCAAATCAAAGCTAATGCCACGTGCTGATGGTCCCTTTAAGGTGTTAGAGAAAATAAATGATAATGCATATAAACTTGAGCTGCCTGCAGATTTTGGGGTTAGTCCCACTTTTAACATTGCAGATTTGAAGCCTTATTTGGGTGAGGAAGATGGACTTCCGTCGAGGACGACTTCATTTCAAGAAGGGGAGGATGATGAGGACATCAATACAATTGTTACACCCATAGCCCCTGCTGCTATACATACTGGACCAATTACTAGAGCTCGTTCACGCCAACTAAATTACCAGGTACTTTCGTTTCTTGCTAATGATTCTAATGTTCATGAGAATATGATGCTGCCTAAATTGGATACATTTGTTTTGCTTACAAATGAAGGGCCTAGCTTGGAGAAGGATGAACATTGGAGCAAGAACAAGCATGGAGATGATGGCATGCGCAAGGGGAACAAGAACGGAGTTACAAGTGATGATTTCAGGACTTTGAAGCCACCATAATGGGTGCATGAAGCCTTGGACGAAATATACAAGATGCCACTTCATAAATTTCGTCCCGAGGCTATTTTAGGTGCTGCGTCACCTTATTATTGGGCCAGGCCCATGTAATTTCGAAATACATAAGTATAGGCTATTTTTAGAGTCCGTATGTGTGGGGAAACAAGAGATAGGGTTGATTTCGGACCCCTCCACCAAGGGCCACGAAATTCCACCCCTCTTCCTCCATATATACAGCCCTTAGGGCATCGTTTAGACTTTGGGTTTTGTTTAGATTAAAAGTTCGCCATAGCTGCAACTTCGCGTACTTCGTTTGTGTTCAACGACCAGACAAAGGCGTCACAGAACCCCACCTTGATCAATAAAGCTTTCATCTTATATTCGCAATATCCAGATTGCAATCTCAGTTTCTTGCTTGTTCTTCGTTTGCTCGCAGGAAACAGACCCTCGTGGTCAGGTTGATCGTGCTCCGGCGTGGTCAATAACCTCTCGGAGTTGGTTTAGCGATTGCTAAGGCGCGACGTCCTCGCACGTTCGTAGTCGGATCGTCAAAGTCGACTTCCACCAAAGCGATATCCATCATCTCATCGAAAGACGGGACACCCTCGCCTCTATCACTTTCTACACATTTCTTTTCGCCAAAGATGAGACGGGATGTTGAGCGTTTTATTGCTCGCTGCACTACATGTCAAAAAGCTAAGTCACGACTCAATCCTCATGGTTTATGTATGCCTTTGCCTGTACCTAGTGTTCCTTGGGAGGATATATCTATGGACTTTGTTTTAGGTTTACCTCGAACAAAGAAGGGGAGGGATAGCATATTTGTTGTCGTGGATAGATTCTCGAAAATGGCGCACTTTATACCATGTCATAAAAGCGATGATGCTGTTAATGTTGCTGATTTGTTCTTTCGTGAAATTATTCGCTTGCATGGTGTGCCAAATACTATTGTTTCAGATCGTGATACTAAATTTCTTAGCCACTTTTGGAGATGTTTATGGGCTAAGTTGGGGACTAAACTGCTTTTTAGTACTACTTGTCACCCCCAAACTGATGGACAAACTGAAGTAGTCAATAGAACGTTGTCTACTATGCTTAGGGCTGTTTTGAAGAATAATAAGAAAATGTGGGAGGAATGCTTGCCTCATATTGAATTTGCTTATAATCGTTCATTGCATTCTACTACTAAGATGTGCCCTTTTGAAGTTGTGTATGGTTTCCTACCACGTGCACCTATTGATTTGTTGCCTCTTCCATCTTCGGAGAAGGTTAATTTTGATGCTAAACAACGTGCTGAATTGATTTTAAAAATGCATGAGTTAACTAAGGAAAACATTGAGCGTATGAATGCTAAATATAAACTTGCTGGAGATAAGGGTAGAAAACATGTTGTGTTTGCACCTGGAGATCTTGTTTGGTTACATTTGCGTAAGGATAGATTTCCTGATTTGCACAAATCAAAGCTAATGCCACGTGCTGATGGTCCCTTTAAGGTGTTAGAGAAAATAAATGATAATGCATATAAACTTGAGCTGCCTGCAGATTTTGGGGTTAGTCCCACTTTTAACATTGCAGATTTGAAGCCTTATTTGGGTGAGGAAGATGAACTTCCGTCGAGGACGACTTCATTTCAATAAGGGGAGGATGATGAGGACATCAATACAATTGTTACACCCACAGCCCCTGCTGCTATACATACTGGACCAATTACTAGAGCCCGTGCACGCCAACTAAATTACCAGGTACTTTCGTTTCTTGGTAATGATTCTAATGTTCATGAGAATATGATGCTGCCTAAATTGGATACATTTGTTTTGCTTACAAATGAAGGGCCTAGCTTGGAGAAGGATGAACATTGGAGCAAGAACAAGCATGGAGATGATGGCATGCGCAAGGGGAACAAGAACGGAGTTACAAGTGATGATTTCAAGACTTTGAAGCCACCATAATGGGTGCATGAAGCCTTGGACGAAATATACAAGATGCCACTTCATAAATTTCGTCCCGAGGCTATTTTAGGTGCTGCGTCACCTTATTATTGGGCCAGGCCCATGTAATTTCGAAATACATAAGTATAGGCTATTTTTAGAGTCCGTATGTGTGGGGAAACAAGAGATAGGGTTGATTTCGGACCCCTCCACCAAGGGCCACGAAATTCCCCCCCTCTTCCTCCATATATACAGCCCTTAGGGCATCGTTTAGACTTTGGGGATTTGTTTAGTTAAAAGTTAGCCATTGCAACTTTGTGTACTTCGTTTCTGTCCAACGACCAGACCAAGACCGCTTACGGATCCCCACCATTATCAATACCTCATATATATTTGCAATATTCAGATTGCTTTCTCATATTCTTGCTCGTTCTTCGATTGCTTGCAGGAATAGACTTTCGTGGTCAGGCTGACCGTGCTTCCGACATCGTCAGTAACCTCAGGAGATTGGTTTAGCGATTGCTAAGGCGCAACGTCGTGCATGTTTGTAGTCGGATTGTCAAAGTCGTCTCCACCAAATCGATAGTTATCATCTCATCGAAAGATCGGGACCCTCGCCTCTATCAGTGGTGGATATGAGTCCGCTAGTGACTATGATGAGGAGACATTGGCTCTTATTACACGTGAAGAACATGGTGGAGATGATTCTGATCATGAGACGCAATACATGGCTCCTGAAGACGCTGACAGGTATGAATGTTTAGTTGTTCAACGTGTTTTGAGTGTGCAGGTCACACAAGCTGAGCAAAATCAGAGGCACAATTTGTTCCATACCAAGGGAGTTGTGAAGGAACGTTCTGTGCGCGTCATAATAGACGGAGGGAGCTGCAACAACTTGGCTAGCATGGAGATGGTGGAGAAGCTTTCTCTCACCACAAGACCACATCCACATCCTTACTACATCCAATGGTTCAACAACAGCGGCAAGGTTAAGGTAACACGTACTGTTCGTGTGCATTTTAGTATCTCTACATATGCTGATTATGTTGATTGTGATGTGGTACCTATGCAAGCATGTTCCTTATTACTTGGTAGACCATGGCAATTTGATAAAAATTCTGTACACCATGGTAGAAACAATCACTATACTCTTGTTCATAAGGATAAAAATATTACTTTGCTTCCTATGACTCCTGATTCCATTTTGAAAGATGATATTAATAGAGCTAATAAAGCAAAACAGGAGATGAATAAGAGTGAAAATCATATTGTGGCAAAAGAATTTGAGCAACAAATGAAGCCTAATAATAAACCATCTAGTGTTGCTTCTGAAATTAAATTGAAAAGTGCATGTTTATTTGCCACCAAATCTGATATTGATGAGCTAGATTTCAGCAAATCTGTTTGCTATGCTTTTGTGTGCAAAGAGGCATTATTTTCATTCGAGGATGTGCCTTCCTCTTTGCCTCCTGCTGTCACTAACATTTTGCAGGAGTTTGCTGACGTCTTTCCACAAGACGTGCCACCGGGATTACCGCCTATTCGAGGGATTGAGCATCAGATTGACTTAATTCCCGGTGCTTCACTGCCAAACCGTGCACCATACCGTACCAATCCAGAGGAGACGAAGGAGATTATGCGTCAAGTACAAGAGCTTCTCGACAAAGGTTATATACGCGAATCCCTTAGTCCTTGTGCTGTTCCTATTATTCTAGTGCCGAAAAAGGATGGTACATCACGTATGTGTGTTGATTGTAGAGGCATTAATAATATTACTATTCGTTATCGTCATCCTATTCCTAGGCTAGATGATATGCTTGATGAATTGAGTGGCTCTACAATATTCTCCAAAGTTGAGTTGCGTAGTGGCTACCATCAAATTCGTATGAAATTGGGAGATGAATGGAAAACAGCATTTAAAACTAAGTTTGGATTATATGAGTGGTTAGTCATGCCTTTTGGGTTAACTAATGCACCTAGTACTTTCATGAGATTAATGAATGAAGTTTTACGTGCTTTCATTGGACGATTTGTCGTAGTTTACTTTGATGACATATTGATTTATAGCAGATCTTTGGAAGAACATTTGGAACATTTACGTGCTGTTTTTATTGCTCTACGTGATGCACGTTTGTTTGGTAACCTTGGGAAGTGCACCTTTTGCACCGACCGAGTATCTTTTCTTGGCTATGTTGTTACTCCACAGGGAATTGAAGTTGATAAAGCCAAGATTGAAGCTATTGAGAGTTGGCCGCAGCCCAAAACGGTCACACAAGTGAGGAGTTTTCTTGGCCTCGCTGGATTCTATAGGCGTTTTGTGAGAGATTTCAGCACCATTGCTGCACCTCTCAATGAGCTTACAAAGAAAGATGTGCCTTTTCTTTGGGGTACCGCACAGGAAGAAGCCTTCATGGTATTGAAAGATAAGTTGACACATGCTCCTTTACTCCAACTTCCTGATTTTAATAAGACTTTTGAGCTTGAATGTGATGCTAGTGGAATTGGATTAGGGGGTGTGTTATTACAAGATGGCAAACCTGTTGCATACTTTTCTGAAAAATTGAGTGGGCCTAGTCTGAATTATTCTACTTATGATAAAGAATTATATGCTCTTGTTCGGACTTTAGAAACATGGCAACATTATTTATGGCCCAAAGAATTTGTTATACATTCTGATCATGAATCATTGAAACATATTAAAAGTCAAGCTAAACTGAATCGTAGACATGCTAAATGGGTTGAATTCATTGAGACTTTCCCTTATGTCATTAAACACAAGAAGGGAAAAGAAAATGTTATTGCTGATGCTTTGTCTCGTCGCTATACTATGCTTTCACAACTTGACTTCAAAATATTTGGTTTGGAGACCATCAAAGATCAATATGTGCATGATGCTGATTTTAAAGATGTAATGCATAATTGTAAAGAAGGAAGAATGTGGAACAAGTTTGTTGTTAACGATGGATTTGTGTTTCGTGCTAACAAGCTATGCTGATGAGGACATCAATACAATTGTTACACCCACAGCCCCTGCTGCTATACATACTGGACCAATTACTAGAGCTCGTGCACGCCAACTAAATTACCAGGTACTTTCGTTTCTTGGTAATGATTCTAATGTTCATGAGAATAATATGCTGCCTAAATTGGATACATTTGTTTTGCTTACAAATGAAGGGCCTAGCTTGGAGAAGGATGAACATTGGAGCAAGAACAAGCATGGAGATGATGGCATGCGCAAGGGGAACAAGAACGGAGTTACAAGTGATGATTTCAGGACTTTGAAGCCACCATAATGGGTGCATGAAGCCTTGGACGAAATATACAAGATGCCACTTCATAAATTTCGTCCCGAGGCTATTTTAGGTGCTGCGTCACCTTATTATTGGGCCAGGCCCATGTAATTTCGAAATACATAAGTATAGGCTATTTTTAGAGTCCGTATGTGTGGGGAAACAAGAGATCGGGTTGATTTCGGACCCCTCCACCAAGGGCCACGAAATTCCCCCCTCTTCCTCCATATATACAGCCCTTAGGGCATCGTTTAGACTTTGGGTTTTGTTTAGATTAAAAGTTCGCCATAGCTGCGACTTCGCGTACTTCGTTTGTGTTCAACGACCAGACAAAGGCGTCACAGAACCCCACCTTGATCAATAAAGCTTTCATCTTATATTCGCAATATCCAGATTGCAATCTCAGTTTCTTGCTTGTTCTTCGTTTGCTCGCAGGAAACAGACCCTCGTGGTCAGGTTGATCGTGCTCCGGCGTGGTCAATAACCTCTCGGAGTTGGTTTAGCGATTGCTAAGGCGCGACGTCCTCGCACGTTCGTAGTCGGATCGTCAAAGTCGACTTCCACCAAAGCGAAATCCACTATCTCATCGAAAGACGGGACACCTTTGCCTCTATCAAGAAGCTTTCTCTCACCACAAGACCACATCCACATCCTTACTACATCCAATGGTTCAACAACAGCGGCAAGGTTAAGGTAACACGTACTGTTCGTGTGCATTTTAGTATCTCTACATATGCTGATTATGTTGATTGTGATGTGGTACCTATGCAAGCATGTTCCTTATTACTTGGTAGACCATGGCAATTTGATAAAAATTCTGTACACCATGGTAGAAACAATCACTATACTCTTGTTCATAAGGATAAAAATATTACTTTGCTTCCTATGACTCCTGATTCCATTTTGAAAGATGATATTAATAGAGCTAATAAAGCAAAACAGGAGAAGAATAAGAGTGAAAATCAGATTGTGGCAAAAGAATTTGAGCAACAAATGAAGCCTAATAATAAACCATCTAGTGTTCCTTCTGAAATTAAATTGAAAAGTGCATGTTTATTTGCCACCAAATCTGATATTGATGAGCTAGATTTCAGCAAATCTGTTTGCTATGCTTTTGTGTGCAAAGAGGCATTATTTTCATTCGAGGACGTGCCTTCCTCTTTGCCTCCTCCCGTCACTAACATTTTGCTGGAGTTCGCTGACGTTTTTCCACAAGACGTGCCACCGGGATTACCGCCTATTCGAGGGATTGAGCATCAGATTGACTTAATACCCGGTGTTTCACTGCCAAACCGTGCACCATACCGTACCAATCCAGAGGAGACGAAGGAGATTATGCGTCAAGTAAAAGAGCTTCTCGACAAAGGTTATATACGCGAATCCCTTAGTCCTTGTGCTGTTCCTATTATTCTAGTGCCGAAAAAGGATGGTACATCACGTATGTGTGTTGATTGTAGAGGCATTAATAATATTACTATTCGTTATCATCATCCTATTTGATAGAGGCAAAGGTGTCCCGTCTTTCGATGAGATGATGGATATCGCTTTGGTGGAAGTCGACTTTGACGATCCGACTACGAACGTGCGAGGACGTCGCGCCTTAGCAATCGCTAAACCAACTCCGAGAGGTTATTGACCACGCCGGAGCACGATCAACCTGACCACGAGGGTCTGTTTCCTGCGAGCAAACGAAGAACAAGCAAGAAACTAAGATTGCAATCTGGATATTGCGAATATAAGATGAAAGCTTTATTGATCAAGGTGGGGTTCTATGACGCCTTTGTCTGGTCGTTGAACACAAACGAAGTACGCGAAGTTGCAGCTATGGCGAACTTTTAATCTAAATGAAACCCAAAGTCTAAACGATGCCCTAAGGGCTGTATATATGGAGGAAGAGGGGGGGGGGATTTCGTGGCCCTTGGTGGAGGGGTCCGAAATCAACCCTATCTCTTGTTTCCCCACACATACGGACTCTAAAAATAGCCTATACTTATGTATTTCGAAATTACATGGGCCTGGCCCAATAATAAGGTGACGCAGCACCTAAAATAGCCTCGGGGCGAAATTTATGAAGTGGCATCTTGTATATTTCGTCCAAGGCTTCATGCACCCATTATGGTGGCTTCAAAGTCCTGAAATCATCACTTGTAACTCCGTTCTTGTTCCCCTTGCGCATGCCATCATCTCCATGCTTGTTCTTGCTCCAATGTCCATCCTTCTCCAAGCTAGGCCCTTCATTTGTAAGCAAAACAAATGTATCCAATTTAGGCAGCATCATATTCTCATGAACATTAGAATCATTAGCAAGAAACGAAAGTACCTGGTAATTTAGTTGGCGTGCACGAGCTCTAGTAATTGGTCCAGTATGTATAGCAGCAGAGGCTGTGGGTGTAACAATTGTATTGATGTCCTCATCATCCTCCCCTTCTTGAAATGAAGTCGTCCTCGACGGAAGTTCATCTTCCTCACCCAAATAAGGCTTCAAATCTGCAATGTTAAAAGTGGGACTAACCCCAAAATCTGCAGGCAGCTCAAGTTTATATGCATTTTCATTTATTTTCTCTCACACCTTAAAGGGACCATCAGCACGTGGCATTAACTTTGATTTGCGCAAATCAGGAAATCTATCCTTACGCAAATGTAACCAAACAAGATCTCCAGGTGCAAACACAACATGTTTTCTACCCTTATCTCCAGCAAGTTTATATTTAGCATTCATGCGCTCAATGTTTTCCTTAGTTAACTCATGCATTTTTAAAATCAATTCAGCACGTTGTTTAGCATCAAAATTAACCTTCTCCGAAGATGGAAGAGGCAACAAATCAATAGGTGCACGAGGTAGGAAACCATACACAACTTCAAAAGGGCACATCTTAGTAGTAGAATGCAATGAACGATTATAAGCAAATTCAATATGAGGCAAGCATTCCTCCCACATTTTCTTATTATTCTTCAAAACAGCCCTAAGCATAGTAGACAACGTTCTATTGACTACTTCAGTTTGTCCATCAGTTCGGGGGTGACAAGTAGTACTAAAAAGCAGTTTAGTAACTTAGCCCATAAACATCTCCAAAAGTGGCTAAGAAATTTAGTATCACGATCTGAAACAATAGTATTTGGCACACCATGCAAGCGAATAATTTCACGAAAGAACAAATCAGCAACATTAACAGCATCATCGCTTTTATGACATGGTATAAAGTGTGCCATTTTCGAGAATCTATCAACGACAACAAATATGCTATCCCTCTCCTTTGTTCGAGATAAACCTAAAACAAAGTCCATAGATATATCCTCCCAAGGAACACTAGGTACAGGCAAAGGCATATATAAACCATGAGGATTGAGTCGTGACTTAGCTTTTTGACATGTAGTGCAGCGAGCAATAAAACGCTCAACATCCCGTCTCATCTTTGGCCAAAAGAAATGTGTAGCAAGTATGTCCTCCGTTTTCTTCACGCCAAAGTGTCCCATTAATCCTCCTCCATGCGCCTCCTGCAACAACAAAAGACGAACGGAGCTAGCTGGAATGCATAGCTTGTTAGCACGAAACACAAATCCATCGTTAACAACAAACTTGTTCCACATTCTTCCTTCTTTACAATTCTGCATTACATCTTTAAAATCAGCATCATGTACATATTGATCTTTGATAGTCTCCAAACCAAATATTTTGAAGTCAAGTTGTGAAAGCATAGTATAGCGACGAGACAATGCATCAGCAATAACATTTTCTTTTCCCTTCTTGTGTTTAATGACATAAGGGAAAGTCTCAATGAATTCAACCCTTTTAGCATGTCTACGATTCAGTTTAGCTTGACTTTTAATATGTTTCAAAGATTCATGATCAGAATGTATAACAAATTCTTTGGGCCATAAATAATGTTGCCATGTTTCTAAAGTCCGAACAAGAGCATATAATTCTTTATCATAAGTAGAATAATTCAGACTAGGCCCACTCAATTTTTCAGAAATGTATGCAACAGGTTTGCCATCTTGTAATAACACACCTCCTAATCCAATTCCACTAGCATCACATTCAAGCTCAAAAGTCTTATTAAAATCAGGAAGTTGGAGTAAAGGAGCATGTGTCAACTTATCTTTCAATACCGTGAAGGCTTCTTCCTGTGCGGTACCCCAAAGAAAAGGCACATCTTTCTTTGTAAGCTCATTGAGAGGTGCAGCAATGGTGCTGAAATCTCTCACAAAACGCCTATAGAATCCAGCGAGGCCAAGAAAACTCCTCACTTGTGTGACCGTTTTGGGCTGCGGCCAACTCTCAATAGCTTCAATCTTGGCTTTATCAACTTCAATTCCCTGTGGAGTAACAACATAGCCAAGAAAAGATACTCGGTCGGTGCAAAAGGTGCACTTCCCAAGGTTACCAAACAAACGTGCATCACGTAGAGCAATAAAAACAGCACGTAAATGTTCCAAATGTTCCTCCAAAGATCTGCTATAAATCAATATGTCATCAAAGTAAACTACCACAAATCGTCTAATGAAAGCACGTAAAACTTCGTTCATTAATCTCATGAAAGTACTAGGTGCATTAGTTAACCCAAAAGGCATGACTAACCACTCATATAATCCAAACTTAGTTTTAAATGTTGTTTTCCATTCATCTCCCAATTTCATACGAATTTGATGGTAGCCACTACGCAAATCAACTTTGGAGAATATTGTAGAGCCACTCAATTCATCAAGCATATCATCTAGCCTAGGAATAGGATGACGATAACGAATAGTAATATTATTAATGCCTCTACAATCAACACACATACGTGATGTACCATCCTTTTTCGGCACTAGAATAATAGGAACAGCACAAGGACTAAGGGATTCGCGTATATAACCTTTGTCGAGAAGCTCTTGTACTTGACGCATAATCTCCTTCGTCTCCTCTGGATTGGTACGGTATGCTGCACGGTTTGGCAGTGAAGCACCGGGAATTAAGTCAATCTGATGCTCAATCCCTCGAATAGGCGGTAATCCCGGTGGCACGTCTTGTGGAAAAACGTCAGCGAACTCCTGCAAAATGTTAGTGACAGCAGGAGGCAAAAAGGAAGGCACGTCCTCGAATGAAAATAATGCCTCTTTGCACACAAAAGCATAGCAAACAGATTTGCTGAAATCTAGCTCATCAATATCAGATTTGGTGGCAAATAAACATGCACTTTTCAATTTAATTTCAGAAGCAACACTAGATGGTTTATTATTAGGCTTCATTTGTTGCTCAAATTCTTTTGCCACAATCTGATTTTCACTCTTATTCTTCTCCTGTTGTGCTTTATTAGCTCTATTAATATCATCTTTCAAAATGGAATCAGGAGTCATAGGAAGCAAAGTAATATTTTTATCCTTATGAACAAGAGTATAGTGATTGTTTCTACCATGGTGTACAGAATTTTTATCAAATTGCCATGGTCTACCAAGTAATAAGGAACATGCTTGCATAGGTACCACATCACAATCAACATAATCAGCATATGTAGAGATACGAAAATGCACACGAACAGTACGTGTTACCTTAACCTTGCCGCTGTTGTTGAACCATTGGATGTAGTAAGGATGTGGATGTGGTCTTGTGGTGAGAGAAAGCTTCTCCACCATCTCCATGCTAGCCAAGTTGTTGCAGCTCCCTCCGTCTATGATGACGCGCACAGAACGTTCCTTCACAACTCCCTTGGTATGGAACAAATTGTGCCTCTGATTTTGCTCAGCTTGTGTGACCTGCACACTCAAAACACATTGAGCAACTAAACATTCATACCTGTCAGCGTCTTCAGGAGCCATGTATTGCGTCTCATGATCAGAATCATCTCCACCATGTTCTTCACGTGTAATAAGAGCCAATGTCTCCTCATCATAGTCACTAGCGGACTCATATCCACCATCCGCGGTAGCAATCATCACACGCGGAGATTTGCATTCCCTCGCATAATGACCTCCTCCCTTACAACGACGACAAATAATATCACTTGTGTGCCCTGTTGATGCCATGGAAGAAGAAGAACGCTGTGCAGGCCCCGCAGGTGCGCTCTTGGCAGATAATGGTGGTTGTGCCTGTTTTCTTGTATCACGGCTGGAGGTGGCACCGGATGGAGGTGCTGGTGCAGTTGAAGTAGAAGATGCACGTGGTGTCCATGATGAAGGTCGGCCTACAGAAAAGTTAGTTCGCCCCAATGCTTGTCGATCTTGCACTTCACGTTCAGCTTTACAAGCAAGATGGAATAAACGAGTGATATTAGTATACTCCTTATAGTCTAGAATGGTCTGAATCTCTCTATTTAATCCACCCAGAAAACATGCAAGCATAGCTTCATTCTCCTCAACAATACCACATCTAATCATGCCAGTTTGTACTTCCTGATAATATTCTTCTACAGAATTTTTCCCTTGTCTTAAACGCTGCAATTTTTGAAGCAATTCACGTTGATAATATGGTGGAACCCAATGCGTACGCATAGCAGTTTTCAAAGCAGCCCAAGTAGTTGGAATAGGATATAATCTACAATTGTCAGACCACCATACACATGCAAAACTAGTGAAAGCACAAACAACAGCAGCAACTCGTCTCTCCTCAGGATATTGTAAACATGTAAATCGTTGTTCAGTTTCTAACTCCCAAGTAAGATATACATCAGGAACATATCTACCCTCAAATGGTGGAATATTCAATTTCAGTTTAGGAATATGGACATCATCTCGTACCTGAGGTGGTGGTGCAGGCCTACCGTTACGAATATATACCTGAGGTCGACCTCCTGGTGGTGGTACAGGTGGCTGCACATAGTGCTGATTTTGATCAACCTCATCCTCATAATCTCCCACATAATCATCCTCCTCCGCATCAGCAGCAGGAGCCACAGAAGTATCAACAGCAGCACCAACAGTTTGGCCAAACGCAAGAGGAACACGGCTTGCTGGGCGGAGGTCTGTTTCGCGACGTGGAGGTAGTCGTTGTTGTTGTTGTTGGAGAGGTGCGTTAGGTGCAGCGGGTGGTGGTTGTGGAAGACGCGCGAGCAATTCATTAAACTTGTTATCGAGCTTTGTTTCGAACGTCTTCTCAAGGCCAGTGATCTTCTCCATGGCCTCTTCAAAATTGTTCAGCACATCTTGCACCTGTTCAGTCATCATTTGCTGAAACTTATCATGAAGCTCCTTGTTCGATAAATTCTCCCAGTCAATCTTGTCGGCTTGTGATCCTGGCATGGTTAGCAGCAATAGAAACACACAAGAATATGATCCTACAGACTACGAACAAGTGGTGGTGGTGGGTGTCACAAATCCGTCAAGCAAAACTCAAATTCTTATCAGTTCTTACCCAGCAACAGGCGGTGATCGGCAACCGTTGTAGTCAAAACTCTCAAAGCTAGGATAGAGCGATTACCAGGGAGAGTCAAACGCACGACGTAGATGTATGTGGAGCTGGGAAGGCTTATAATATGGTAGCAAAAAGGGTCAGCAATAATCAATTCAGAGATGCAAAGTTGAATAAACGCTCAACGACGGTACTGTGTTGGTCCTAGGCTAGACTGTGCTAGAGACGTGAGCCTAGAACACCAACAAAATCACGGCGCGACACGTAAACAAGGGAAAAGCACACTCTGAAATTTTTTTTTCGCTCTTTTTTTTTGCGCTGCTATTTTTTTTGCGAAAAATCACTATAATGGCGAGTGTCTCAAAACTCTTCCTAGGTCAAACTTGACAGGATGGGCACGAAATTTTTTTTCGACCAAATTTTTTTTTTCGACTGCCCGGACCAAAAACTGGAAACGGGTCAAAAAAAACTTCCTATAATGGCACCTGTCTCAAAACACTCAGAAACACCTAAAAATAGGATAGCCAGAAATTTTTTCAAAAAATGCGTTTTCGAAAAATTTTGGGCCTAAACGGAGCGTGGCTACCCGACTCTTTTTTTTTCGAAACCTACTCCGGCAAGGAAACACGAATCGGAAACTAGATGGATCTCGAAAACAAACCTAATAAGCAAGGAACTCGGATTGGTGGTGGATATATGGTGGTGGTATATGGCAGCAGTGGTGGTAGCGGTGGTAGTATATGGATATGGATCGGTGGTGGTATATGGACACGGATTGGTGGTGGTATATGGATACGGATTCGGAGCGGTGGTGGTAGATGGCAGGGGCGATGATGATGGTGCGGCGGCGGCGTGACAACTTATGACCGGAACTAGAAACTCTAAAAGACTAGACTCTAAGACCAGCAACTAGACCGACGATGCAACCGCAAATTCAACAAAGCAAAACCCTAAAAAGATTATGCAAAGGCTCAGATTGGTTCGGATATGATGAACTAACCCTAATTTTTTTTGTGGCTTTTTCGTGGACTGTAGGTATGAAGAACAGACTCGATCTAAACTACGAAAAACTGTAAAATCTCAACGAGCAACCTGGAAATCTGATACCACTTGATAGAGGCAAAGGTGTCCCGTCTTTCGATGAGATGATGGATATCACTTTGGTGGCAGTCGACTTTGACGATCCGACTACGAACGTGCGAGGACATCGCGCCTTAGCAATCGCTAAACCAACTCCGAGAGGTTATTGACCACGCCGGAGCACGATCAACCTGACCACGAGGGTCTGTTTCCTGCGAGCAAACGAAGAACAAGCAAGAAACTAAGATTGCAATCTGGATATTGCGAATATAAGATGAAAGCTTTATTGATCAAGGTGGGGTTCTGTGACGCCTTTGTCTGGTCGTTGAACACAAACGAAGTACGCGAAGTTGCAGCTATGGCAAACTTTTAATCTAAACAAAACCCAAAGTCTAAACGGTGCCCTAAGGGCTACATATATGGAGGAAGAGAGGGGGAATTTCGTGGCCCTTGGTGGAGGGGTCCAAAATCAACCCTATCTCTTGTTTCCCCACACATACGGACTCTAAAAATAGCCTATACCTATGTATTTCGAAATTACATGGGCCTGGCCCAATAATAAGGTGACGCAGCACCTATAATAACCTCGGGACGAAATTTATGAAGTGGCATCTTGTATATTTCGTCCAAGGCTTCATGCACCCATTATGGTGGCTTCAAAGTCCTGAAATCATCACTTGTAACTCCGTTCTTGTTCCCCTTGCGCATGCCATCATCTCCATGCTTGTTCTTGCTCCAATGTTCATCCTTCTCCAAGCTAGGCCCTTTATTTGTAAGCAAAACAAATGTATCCAATTTAGGCAGCATCATATTCTCATGAACATTAGAATCATTACCAAGAAACGAAAGTACCTGGTAATTTAGTTGGCGTGCGCGAGCTCTAGTAATTGGTCCAGTATGTATAGCAGCAGGGCCTGTGAGTGTAACAATTGTATTGATGTCCTCATCATGGCCGCAGCCCAAAACGGTCACACAAGTGAGGAGTTTTCTTGGCCTCGCTGGATTCTATAGGCGTTTTGTGAGAGATTTCAGCACCATTGCTGCACCTCTCAATGAGCTTACAAAGAAAGATGTGCCTTTTCTTTGGGGTACCGCACAGGAAGAAGCCTTCACGGTATTGAAAGATAAGTTGACACATGCTCCTTTACTCCAACTTCCTGATTTTAATGAGACTTTTGAGCTTGAATGTGATGCTAGTGGAATTGGATTAGGAGGTGTGTTATTACAAGATGGCAAACCTGTTGCATACTTTTCTGAAAAATTGAGTGGGCCTAGTCCGAATTATTCTACTTATGATAAATAATTATATGCTCTTGTTCGGACTTTAGAAACATGGCAACATTATTTATGGCCCAAAGAATTTGTTATACATTCTAATCATGAATCTATGAAACATATTAAAAGTCAAGCTAAACTGAATCGTAGACATGCTAAATGGGTTGAATTCATTGAGACTTTCCCTTATGTTATTAAACACAAGAAGGGAAAAGAAAATGTTATTGCTGATGCATTGTCTCGTCACTATACTATGCTTTCACAACTTGACTTCAAAATATTTGGTTTGGAGACCATCAAAGATCAATATGTGCATGATGCTGATTTTAAAGATGTAATGCAGAATTGTAAAGAAGGAAGAATGTGGAACAAGTTTGTTGTTAACGATGGATTTGTGTTTCGTGCTAACAAGCTATGCATTCCAGCTAGCTCCGTTCGTCTTTTGTTGTTGCAGGAGGCGCATGGAGGAGGATTAATGGGACACTTTGGCATGAAGAAGACGGAGGACGTACTTGCTACACATTTCTTTTGGCCAAAGATGAGACGGGATGTTGAGCGTTTTATTGCTCGCTGCACTACATGTCAAAAAGCTAAGTCACGACTCAATCCTCATGGTTTATATATGCCGTTACCTGTACCTAGTGTTCCTTGGGAGGATATATCTATGGACTTTGTTTTAGGTTTACCTCGAACAAAGAAGGGGAGGGATAGCATATTTGTTGTCGTGGATAGATTCTCGAAAATGGCACACTTTATACCATGTCATAAAAGCGATGATGCTGTTAATGTTGCTGATTTGTTCTTTCGTGAAATTATTCGCTTGCATGGTGTGCCAAATTCTATTGTTTCAGATCGTGATACTAAATTTCTTAGCCACTTTTGGAGATGTTTATGGGCTAAGTTGGGGACTAAACTGCTTTTTAGTACTACTTGTCACCCCCAAACTGATGGACAAACTGAAGTAGTCAATAGAACGTTGTCTACTATGCTTAGGGCTGTTTTGAAGAATAATAAGAAAATGTGGGAGGAATGCTTGCCTCATATTGAATTTGCTTATAATCGTTCATTGCATTCTACTACTAAGATGTGCCCTTTTGAAGTTGTGTATGGTTTCCTACCTCGTGCACCTATTGATTTGTTGCCTCTTCCATCTTCGGAGAAGCTTAATTTTGATGCTAAACAACGTGCTAAATTGATTTTAAAAATGCATGAGTTAACTAAGGAAAACATTGAGCGCATGAATGCTAAATATAAACTTGCTGGAGATAAGGGTAGAAAACATGTTGTGTTTGCACCTGGAGATCTTGTTTGGTTACATTTGCGTAAGGATAGATTTCCTGATTTGCGCAAATCAAAGTTAATGCCACGTGCTGATAGAGGCAAAGGTGTCCCGTCTTTCGATGAGATGATGGATATCGCTTTGGTGGAAGTCAACTTTGACGATCCGACTACGAACGTGCGAGGACGTCGCGCCTTAGCAATCGCTAAACCAACTCCGAGAGGTTATTGACCACGCCGGAGCACGATCAACCTGACCACGAGGGTCTGTTTCCTGCGAGCAAACGAAGAACAAGCAAGAAACTGAGATTGCAATCTGGATATTGCGAATATAAGATGAAAGCTTTATTGATCAAGGTGGGGTTCTGTGACGCCTTTGTCTGGTCGTTGAACACAAACGAAGTACGCGAAGTTGCAGCTATGGCGAACTTTTAATCTAAACAAAACCCAAAGTCTAAACGATGCCCTAAGGGCTGTATATATGGAGGAAGAGTGGGGAATTTCGTGGCCCTTGGTGGAGGGGTCCGAAATCAACCCTATCTCTTGTTTCCCCACACATACGGACTCTAAAAATAGCCTATACTTATGTAGTTCGAAATTACATGGGCCTGGCCCAATAATAAGGTGACGCAGCACCTAAAATAGCCTCGGGACGAAATTTATGAAGTGGCATCTTGTATATTTCGTCCAAGGCTTCATGCACCCATTATGGTGGCTTCAAAGTCCTGAAATCATCACTTGTAACTCCGTTCTTGTTCCCCTTGCGCATGCCATCATCTCCATGCTTGTTCTTGCTCCAATGTTCATCCTTCTCCAAGCTAGGCCCTTCATTTGTAAGCAAAACAAATGTATCCAATTTAGGCAGCATCATATTCTCATGAACATTAGAATCATTACCAAGAAACGAAAGTACCTGGTAATTTAGTTGGCGTGCACGAGCTCTAGTAATTGGTCCAGTATGTATAGCAGCAGGGGCTGTGGGTGTAACAATTGTATTGATGTCCTCATCACTATGCTTAGGGCTGTTTTGAACAATAATAAGAAAATGTGGGAGGAATGCTTGCCTCATATTGAATTTGCTTATAATCGTTCATTGCATTCTACTACTAAGATGTGCCCTTTTGAAGTTGTGTATGGTTTCCTACCTCGTGCACCTATTGATTTGTTGCCTCTTCCATCTTCGGAGAAGGTTAATTTTGATGCTAAACAACGTGCTGAATTGATTTTAAAAATGCATGAGTTAACTAAGGAAAACATTGAGCGCATGAATGCTAAATATAAACTTGCTGGAGATAAGGGTAGAAAACATGTTGTGTTTGCACCTGGAGATCTTGTTTGGTTACATTTGCGTAAGGATAGATTTCCTGATTTGCGCAAATCAAAGTTAATGCCACGTGCTGATGGTCCCTTTAAGGTGTTAGAGAAAATAAATGATAATGCATATAAACTTGAGCTGCCTGCAGATTTTGGGGTTAGTCCCACTTTTAACATTGCAGATTTGAAGCCTTATTTGGGTGAGGAAGATGAACTTCCGTCGAGGACAACTTCATTTCAAGAAGGGGAGGATGATGAGGACATCAATACAATTGTTGCACCCACAGCCCCTGCTGCTATACATACTGGACCAATTACTAGAGCTCGTGCACGCCAACTAAATTACCAGGTACTTTCGTTTCTTGGTAATGATTCTAATGTTCATGAGAATATGATGCTGCCTAAATTGGATACATTTGTTTTGCTTACAAATGAAGGGCCTAGCTTGGAGAAGGATGAACATTGGAGCAAGAACAAGCATGGAGATGATGGCATGCGCAAGGGAAACAAGAACGGAGTTACAAGTGATGATTTCAGGACTTTGAAGCCACCATAATGGGTGCATGAAGCCTTGGACGAAATATACAAGATGCCACTTCATAAATTTCGTCCCGAGGCTATTTTAGGTGCTGCGTCACCTTATTATTGGGCCAGGCCCATGTAATTTCGAAATACATAAGTATAGGCTATTTTTAGAGTCCGTATGAGTGGGGAAACAAGAGATAGGGTTGATTTCGGACCCCTCCACCAAGGGCCACGAAATTCCCCCCCCCCTCTTCCTCCATATATACAGCCCTTAGGGCATCGTTTAGACTTTGGGTTTTGTTTAGATTAAAAGTTCGCCATAGTTGCAACTTCGCGTACTTCGTTTGTGTTCAACGACCAGACAAAGGCGTCACAGAACCCCACCTTGATCAATAAAGCTTTCATCTTATATTCGCAATATCCAGATTGCAATCTCAGTTTCTTGCTTGTTCTTCGTTTGCTCGCAGGAAACAGACCCTCGTGGTCAGGTTGATCGTGCTCCGGCGTGGTCAATAACCTCTCGGAGTTGGTTTAGCGATTGCTAAGGCGCGACGTCCTCGCACGTTCGTAGTCGGATCGTCAAAGTCGACTTCCACCAAAGCGATATCCATCATCTCATCGAAAGACGGGACACCTTTGCCTCTATCACTTTGTTTTAGGTTTACCTCGAACAAAGAAGGGGAGGGATAGCATATTTGTTGTCGTGGATAGATTCTCGAAAATGGCACACTTTATACCATGTCATAAAAGCGATGATGCTGTTAATGTTGCTGATTTGTTCTTTCGTGAAATTATTCGCTTGCATGGTGTGCCAAATACTATTGTTTCAGATCGTGATACTAAATTTCTTAGCCACTTTTGGAGATGTTTATGGGCTAAGTTGGGGACTAAACTGCTTTTTAGTACTACTTGTCACCCCCAAACTGGTGGACAAACTGAAGTAGTCAATAGAACGTTGTCTACTATGCTTAGGGCTGTTTTGAAGAATAATAAGAAAATGTGGGAGGAATGCTTGCCTCATATTGAATTTGCTTATAATCGTTCATTGCATTCTACTACTAAGATGTGCCCTTTTGAAGTTGTGTATGGTTTCCTACCTCGTGCACCTATTGATTTGTTGCCTCTTCCATCTTCGGAGAAGGTTAATTTTGATGCTAAACAACGTGCTGAATTGATTTTAAAAATGCATGAGTTAACTAAGGAAAACATTGAGCGTATGAATGCTAAATATAAACTTGCTAGAGATAAGGGTAGAAAACATGTTGTGTTTGCACCTGGAGATCTTGTTTGGTTACATTTGTGTAAGGATAGATTTCCTGATTTGCGCAAATCAAAGCTAATGCCACGTGCTG
This sequence comes from Triticum aestivum, assembly GCF_018294505.1. Taxonomy (NCBI): domain Eukaryota; kingdom Viridiplantae; phylum Streptophyta; class Magnoliopsida; order Poales; family Poaceae; genus Triticum; species Triticum aestivum. The sequence goes on along the minus strand of NW_025227786.1, from coordinate 12,192 downwards.
ATGGTCCCTTTAAGGTGTTCGAGAAAATAAATGATAATGCATATAAACTTGAGCTGCCTGCAGATTTTGGGGTTAGTCCCACTTTTAACATTGCAGATTTGAAGCCTTATTTGGGTGAGGAAGATGAACTTCCGTCGAGGACGACTTCATTTCAAGAAGGGGGGATGATGAGGACATCAATACAATTGTTACACCCACAGCCCCTGCTGCTATACATACTGGACCAATTACTAGAGCTCGTGCACGCCAACTAAATTACCAGGTACTTTCGTTTCTTGCTAATGATTCTAATGTTCATGAGAATATGATGCTGCCTGAATTGGATACATTTGTTTTGCTTACAAATGAAGGGCCTAGCTTGGAGAAGGATGAACATTGGAGCAAGAACAAGCATGGAGATGATGGCATGCACAAGGGGAACAAGAACGGAGTTACAAGTGATGATTTTCAGGACTTTGAAGCCACCATAATGGGTGCATGAAGCCTTGGACGAAATATACAAGATGCCACTTCATAAATTTCGTCCCGAGGCTATTTTAGGTGCTGCGTCACCTTATTATTGGGCCAGGCCCATGTAATTTCGAAATACATAAGTATAGGCTATTTTTAGAGTCTCTATGTGTGGGGAAACAAGAGATAGGGTTGATTTCGGACCCCTCCACCAAGGGCCACGAAATTCCCCCCTCTTCCTCCATATATACAGCCCTTAGGGCATCGTTTAGACTTTGGGTTTTGTTTATATTAAAAGTTCGCCATAGCTGCAACTTCGCATACTTTGTTTGTGTTCAACGACCAGACAAAGGCGTCACAGAACCCCACCTTGATCAATAAAGCTTTCATCTTATATTCGCAATATCCAGATTGCAATCTCAGTTTCTTGCTTGTTCTTCGTTTGCTCGCAGGAAACAGACCCTCGTGGTCAGGTTGATCGTGCTCCGGCGTGGTCAATAACCTCTCGGAGTTGGTTTAGCGATTGCTAAGGCGCGACGTCCTCGCACGTTCGTAGTCGGATCATCAAAGTCGACTGCCACCAGAGCGATATTCATCATCTCATCGAAAGACGGGACACCTTTGCCTCTATCACATGATGATGGTCTCGTTGTCGCGCTTGAGCTCGATGTCGTTCATCGTCGTCGTGCACATGATGCTTGGAGGTGACTTGCCCTTCATGACGATGTTGATCACAAACATGATGGTGGTCGTGATAGAGGCGAGGGGTGTCCCGATCTTTCGATGAGATGATAACTATCGATTTGGTGAAGATGACTTTGACGATCCGACTACAAACGTGCACGACGTTGCGCCTTAGCAATCGCTAAACCAACTCTGAGAGGTTATTGACCACGCCGGACCACGATCAACCTGACCACGAAGGTCTATTCCTGCAAGCAATCGAAGAACAAGCAAGAATATAATAAAGCAATCTGAATATTGCGAATATATATGAAGTATTAATAAAGGTGGGGATCCGTAAGCGGTCTTGGTCTGGTCGTTGGACACAAACGAAGTACACGAAGTTGCAATGGCTAACTTTTAACTAAACAAGTCCCAAGGGAAAAACTACTAGATGGGTCTACTTATATAGGAGCAAGGGGTGGAGGCCAAGGAGGTGGGAGGACGTCCCAAGGCAGCCTAAAACTAACCCTAGGTCGTACAAGGCCAATGGGCCCAAGTGGAGGTGATGTAACACCTTTGGACTTGTAGTTTGACTCGGATTCTGCTGCAGCATCAGATTGTTTTGTCCATAACTCAACGCTCCGTACGAATTTAAAAGTGATTCCAATTGGGTTGGAAAGTGCACGAAATCTAGTTTCCAACAAAAAAAGAATAACCCAATTCGGAGTAGGTATGAAAAAGTTGTGGGCGTTTTGAGTCAGGTATGTCTGTGTAGTCCGAATCTGAATCCAGAACGTGAGAGACTTGGACTCTATCTTCTCTTGGGCAAAAAGTGACGTGAGAGAACTTTTCGAACAGCAAATAAACATATCTTTCTTCCTTATCTTCATATGTGGATTGTACAAATGTCCCATACACCTGTAATTAGACAAAACACAAAAGTGTGTGAAGTATTTTTGTTCTGGATAACATAAATAGATTATTGAATAGTTTGCACTATAAATCACCTGACAAATATGCATATATGCAATATTTTTGGTCATATCCAAGGTATTCATGTCCTCATCATCCTCCCCATCTTGAAAATAAAGCCGTCCTCGGCGTTGCTTAATCTGAAATTTGGCTAACAAAAGAGACAAGGTGTACATGTTGTATATGTATACATCATCAATTTTTACTTCCCTTGATTTTTGCATATATGACACATGAATAGATGAGTAAGTTGCATAGTTCATAAAATCTAAAGCCAACAAATTAGCACAAGAACTAGAAGGCATGAAAATATTGCAACTCAGTTTGCACATATAAGCGATGCTCTTATTCATGTCAAAAGATTGACAATGTTCATCATTAAACCATCCCAACATTGGTGAATAAACCTTATTTGAATCAAATTTACATGCTACAACATGCTTAGATAAGCAAACATGCAATGAGTCATTCGACACAGAATCATCACCAAGATTAGAGGTCATATCAAAATGATTAAACATTGATTCTTTCGCATCAACAGTTAATTAAATGGGTGCACTCAAAATTGTTGGTATTTCAGTTGTTTGATCACATGACACAGTCATGACAGTATCAAGATTCTCTAAAATAGGTGATGTGCTCAAATCACCAGGTAACTCAACACATGATGCATTCAAGTTAACTAGGGATGCATCATTCTCATGTGAAGTTATATCATCAATACCTTTACTGTTACCTTGTCGCAAAGACGTAGCTGATGTAGGTACGGGCGTTGACAATGCACCGTACACTTGAGATGATGTCGTGCTCACAATCTGAGGTGGGGCTGCTCTAGTAGGTGCAACGGTGGAGGAACCAACCGGTGGTGGTGAGCATGAACTGGAATAGTAGTTGTTGTAGTCACCCAATGCATCCTCCTGTATCTGTCTCTCAAAGGTACAAGGCGAACATACATGCCAGTAATGCAACGAGGAATATAGTGAAATCTTGCACGGATATCATGGTTCAAACCACCAAAAAATCTATTCATTGTATCATCCTCAGATTCTTCTATGTCACAATGATGCATATAAGATTTGAACTCTTGGTAGTAAGCATGAACGGTGTTACTGCCTTGTTTTAATTGTTCAAATTTGCGAAGCAATTCACGACGATAGTAAGGAGGAGAAAATTGTTATCTCATTACAACTTTCAAAACTTTCCAAGTTGTGGGTTGGTTATCAATGTTTTTCTTACAATGCACACTCCACCAAACAGAAGCAAAGCTAGTAAATGCTCTAGTGGCAGCTCGTACTCGCTCAAGTTCAGAAAAGTCATGGTTACTAAAAACTTGTTCTACTTCAAACTCCCAAGCTAGATAAATAGCAGGATTAAATCTACCCTCAAATGACGGTAAAGAGATAACCTGACCATGTGCTTGTGTGTGTTGTCCCAACTCTCGTGATGGTGAAGATGTGTCCATCGTCCAAGAACTTCTATCTCCGGAACCTGTCATGATTAGTAGAAACAAAAGACAAAATTCGAGAATAATGTTCCTATGAACTACTAGGATGTGGTTGTAAAGTGCTCACAGTAAAGCAAATATCAATATCTTACAAGTTCTTACCATGCGGCAGGTGGTGACAGGCAACCACCGGTGTCAAATAACTTCAAAGATTGTGTAAAGGGATTGCCACAGGAACGTACGTATACATGGTGTAGAAATATGTGGATCTGGGTTGGCTATATATCGTAGCAAAAGATTAGCAATAATCAAATCAAAGATGCAATGTTGAATAAATGCTCAACGACGTTACTGTGCTGGTCCTAGGCTAGACCAGATTAGAGACGCGAGCCTAGAACACTAATGAGGTCACAACATAGCACAACTAGCATCAATAAAGGATACGAAGTAGCTTTGGACAGCAAGATATAAGTGAAGATCACAACGACAGTAAAGATAATGATGAAAAAGAACTGCCAAGCAGGATATACAACAACTCTGTCTCCAACTTTCCTCTTGGAAAGTTTGAGCCAATTTTCTGATAATTTTTTTCAAAGAATGCTACTAACTCAAGCTTTCCAATGCAAAAAGAATCACCCAATTCCGAGTTGAAATGAGGAGTCAAAAAATTCTAAAACTGGCTTGAAAAACTGGAATAAGCTGTGTTCGCGAACTTCGGAGGGCAAAAAGACCTATTTAGAAGCCGATTTTGAGGTGCAAAATATTGAACTTGCTTCTGCAACTATTTAGATGCGTCTCGTCTCTAGCTTTAATTTGAGTACTGGCGGAGCCAAAACGGACTTCGTATGAGGAAGTTATGTCTGTTTTACTGAGCAGTGCACAAAACTGATTCCAATCCGAATTCAGCTACGAGATTGAGTCTAGATAGATCCGAACTTTTTTTTTCCGCATACTTTTTTTTCTTTCTCTTTCTCTCTCTTTTTTCTTTTTTTCTTTCCTTTTTTTCTCTCTTTTTTTCTCTGATACCACTTGATAGAGGCGAGGGGTGTCCCGATCTTTCGATGAGATGTTAACTATCGATTTGGTGAAGATGACTTTGACGATCCAACTACAAACGTGCACGACGTTGCGCCTTAGCAATCGCTAAACCAACTCCGAGAGGTTATTGACCACGCCGGAGCACGATCAACCTGACCACGAAGGTCTATTCCTTCAAGCAATCGAAGAACAAGCAAGAATATAATAAAGCAATCTGAATATTGTGAATATATATGAAGTATTAATAAAGGTGGGGATCCGTAAGCGGTCTTGGTCTGGTCGTTGGACACAAACGAAGTACACGAAGTTGCAATGGCTAACTTTTAACTAAACAAATCCTAAGGGAAAAGCTACTAGATGAGTCTACTTATATAGGAGCAAGGGGTGGCGGCCAAGGAGGTGATGAGGACATGACTACCTTGGATATGACCAAAAATATTGCATATATGCATATTTGTCAGGTGATTTCTAGTGCAAACTATTCAATAATCTATTTATGTTATCCAGAACAAAAATACTTCACACACTTTTGTGTTTTGTCTAATTGCAGGTGTATGGGACATTTGTACAATCCACATATGAAGATAAGGAAGAAAGAGATGTTTATTTGCTGTCCAAAAAGTTCTCTCACGTCACTTTTGGCCCAAGAGAAGATAGAGTCCAAGTCTCTCACGTTCTGGATTCAGATTCGGACTGCACAGACATACCTGACTCAAAACGCACACAAGTTTCTCACACGGACTCCGAATTGGGTGATTCTTTTTTTTTGTTGGAAACTAGATTTCGTGCACTTTCCAACCCAATTGGAATCACCTTCAAATTCGTCCGGAGCGTTGAGTTGTGGACGAAACAATCTGATGCTGCAGCAGAATCCGAGTCAAACTACAAGTCTAAAGGTGTTACATCACCTCCACTTGGGCCCATTGGCCTTGTACGACCTAGATTTAGTTTTAGGCTGCCTTGGGACGTCCTCCCACCTCCTTGGCCGCCACCCCTTGCTCCAATATAAGTAGATCCATCTAGTAGCTTTTCCTTGGGATTTGTTTAGTTAAAAGTTAGCCATTGCAACTTCGTGTACTTCGTTTGTGTCCAACGACCAGACCAAGACCGCTTCTGGATCCCCACCATTATCAATACCTCATATATATTTGCAATATTCAGATTGCTTTATCATATTCTTGCTCGTTCTTCGATTGCTTGCAGGAATAGACCTTCGTGGTCAGGCTGACCGTGCTTCCGACATCGTCAGTAACCTCAGGAGATTGGTTTAGCGATTGCTAAGGCGCGACGTCCTCGCACGTTCGTAGTCGGATCGTCAAAGTCGTCTCCACCAAATCGATAGTTATCATCTCATCGAAAGATCGGGACACCCTCGCTTCTATCAAGTGGTATCAGTTTTCAGGTTGCTCGGTGAGAATTTCCAGTTTTTCCTAGATTAGATTTATTTTCTTACCTATTGTCCAAGAAAAAGCCACAAAACAAAAGTTAGATCTATTCATCCTTTGTCCTAGCCAGACTGAGCCTTTGCAATTTTCTTTTCATTGTTTGCATTATTGAATTATCGGTTGCGTCGCCGTGTCGAGTTGCTGGTCTTAGTGTCTAGTTCCTTTAGAGTTTTGAGTTCTGTTCACATTAGTCACGCAGCCGCTGCATCATTATTCCATCCGCTGTCCATCATCCCATCCACCAATTTCCACCACGTGCTACGCAATGTTTATTGTCATAATCATAGTTGAGGTCACTCACATCTTCGCCTGATCGAATCTGCATCTTATCTAGTTTGTCTTGGAATCTGGTTTGCGCACTGTTCAGTAAAACAGGTGTATCTTCCTCAAATTGAAGATAGCGACGAGCCGCATCTAAATAGTTGCAGAAGCTAGTTCAATATTTGACACCTCAAAATCGTCTTCTAAATAGGTCTTTTTGCCATCCGAAGTTCGTGAACACAACTTGTTCCAATTTTTCAGGCCAGTTTTAGAATTCTTTGACTCCTCATATCAACTCGGAATTGAGTGATTCTTTTTGCATTGGAAAGCTTGAGTTAGTAGCATTCTTTGAAAGAATTTATCAGAAAATTGTCTCAAACTTTTCAAGAGGAAAGTTGGAGAGAGAGTTGTTGTATATCCTGCTTGGCAGTTGTTTTTCATCATTATCTTCACTGCCGTTGTGATCTTCACTTATATCTTGCTGTCAAGAGCTACTTAGTATCCTTCATTGGTGCTAGTTGTGCTACGCCGTGACCTTATTAGTGTTCTAGGCTCGCGTCTCTAGTCCGGTCTAGCCTAGGACCAGCACAGTACCATCGTTGAGCGTTTATTCAACATTGCATCTTTGAATTGATTATTGCTAATCTTTTGCTACCATATATAGCCAACCTAGCTCCACATATTTCTACACCGTGTATACGTACGCTCCCCTGGCAATCGCTTTACTCAATATTCGGAGTTACTTGACACCGCTGGTTGCCGATCACCGCCTGCTGCATGGTAAGAACTTGTAAGACATTGATATTTGCTTTACTGTGAGCGTTTTACCACCACATCCTAGTAGTTATAGGAACATTATTTTTGGGTTTTGTTTCTTGTTCTACTAATCATGACAGGATCCAGAGTCAATTCATGGGCTTTGTCGATCGCGGGAGACGTGCCACCACCTTTGCAAATACCACAACCGTCACGAGAGGTGCACAAACATCCAAATGCACATGATCAGGTTAATGTATCTATACCACCATTTAATGGCCGTTTTAAACCTGCTTTATATATTGAATGGGAGTTCGATATAAAAAATATATTTGCTTCCCATAATTTCGATGAACATAAAAAGGTTAAGGTTGCGGTTGGTTCTTTCACTGGTTAAGCTTTGGTTTGGTGGAGTGAATATTGTCGGTTACACCCTGATTATATACCTACTACTTGGGATGATTTGAAACTTGCCATGCGACAAACTTTCGTCCCTGCTTATTATACTCGTGACATGATTAAGAAGTTGCAACACTTAAAACAAGGTAGTGAAACTGTACCAAAATATTATGATGATTTACAAACTACCTTGTTGCATTCCTCTTTAGAAGAAAGTGAAGAGATTTTATGGATAGATTTTGGGGAGGATTAAACTGTGATATTCAAGAGATACTAATTCATGAAGAGTGTTATCCTATGGACCATTTGTTTCATCTTGCTTGCAAAGCTGAACAGGAAATAAAACGACGTGTTGGCCACGAGGAGAACAAGCGCACGGTGCACATTCCAAGAGTTGATATGATTGTTCCTTCAACTACTAGGCATACTATGACAACCACATCCGTTGTTGTCAGGACTACATCACCTCCACCATGTGACACATCGCCCCCGAGAGTGGCTACATCATCTGAGTTGATCATAAGAGGTAATGACAAAGGTACTGATCTTCCATCTCTACATGAGAATGATGAATGCCCTGTCAATTTGAATGCACCATCTGATGAGCTACCCACTACTTTGATCACACCACCTATTTTAGAGGACTACGTTGATAATTTGACTTTGCCATGTGATCAAACAACTGAAATACCAACAATTTTGAGTGCACCCATTGAATTAACTATTGATGCAAAAGAACCAATGTTTAATCATTTTGATATGACCTCTAATCTTGGTGATGATTCTGTGTTGAATGACTTATTGCATGTTTGCTTATTTAAGCATGTTGTAGCATGTAAATTTGATGCAAGTAAGGTTTATTCACCAATGTTGGGATGGTTTAATGATGAACATTGTCAATCTTTTGAAATGAATAAGAGCTTCACTTATATGTGCAAACTGAGTTGCAATATTTTCATGCCTTCTACTACTTGTGCTAATTTTTTGGCTTTAGATTTTATGAACTATGCAAGTTACTCATCTATTCATGTGTCATATATGCAAAAATCAAGGGAAGTAAAAATGGATGACATATACATATACAACATGTACACCTTGTCTCTTTTGTTAGCCACATTTCAGATTAAGCAACGCCGAGGACGGCTTTATTTTCAAGAAGGGGAGGATGATGAGGACATGACTACCTTGGATATGACCAAAAATATTGCATATATGCATATTTGTCAGGTGATTTCTAGTGCAAACTATTCAATAATCTATTTATGTTATCCAGAACAAAAATACTTCACACACTTTTGTGTTTTGTCTAATTACAGGTGTATGGGACATTTGTACAATCCACATATGAAGATAAGGAAGAAAGAGATGTTTATTTGCTGTCCAAAAAGTTCTCTCACATCACTTTTGGCCCAAGAGAAGATAGAGTCCAAGTCTCTCACGTTCTGGATTCAGATTCGGACTGCACAGACATACCTGACTCAAAACGCACACAAGTTTTTCATACGGACTCCGAATTGGGTGATTCTTTTTTTGCTGGAAACTAGATTTCGTGTACTTTCGAATCCAGTTGGAATCACCTTCAAATTCGTCCGGAGCATTGAGTTGTGGACGAAACAATCTGATGCTGCAGCAGAATCCGAGTCAAACTACAAGTCCAAAGGTGTTACATCACCTCCACTTGGGCCCATTGGCCTTGTACGACCTAGATTTAGTTTTAGGCTGCCTTGGGACGTCCTCCCACCTCCTTGGCCGCCACCCCTTGCTCCTATATAAGTAGATCCATCTAGTAGCTTTTCCTTGGGATTTGTTTAGTTAAAAGTTAGCCATTGCAACTTCATGTACTTCGTTTGTGTCCAACGACCAGACCAAGACCGCTTCCGGATCCCCACCATTATCAATACCTCATATATATTTGCAATATTCAGATTGCTTTATCATATTCTTGCTCGTTCTTCGATTGCTTGCAGGAATAGACCTTCGTGGTCAGGCTGACCGTGCTTCCGGCATCGTCAGTAACCTCAGGAGATTGGTTTAGCGATTACTAAGGCGCAAAGTCATGCACGTTTGTAGTCGGATCGTCAAAGTCGTCTCCACCAAATCGATAGTTATCATCTCATCGAAAGATTAGGACACCCTCGCTTCTATCAGGAGGTGGGAGGACGTCCCAAGGCAGCCTAAAACTAACCCTAGGTCGTACAAGGCCAATGGGCCCAAGTGGAGGTGATGTAACACCTTTGGACTTGTAGTTTGACTCGGATTCTGCTGCAGCATCAGATTGTTTCGTCCATAACTCAACGCTCCGGACGAATTTAAATCCAATTGGGTTGGAAAGTGCACGAAAACTAGTTTCCAACAAAAAAAAGAATCACCCAATTCGGAGTCCCTATGAAAAAGTTGTGGGCGTTTTGAGTCAGGTATGTCTGTGCAGTCCGAATGATAGAGGCAAAGGTGTCCCGTCTTTCGATGAGATGCTGGATATCGCTTTGGTGGAAGTCGACTTTGACGATCCGACTACGAACGTGCGAGGACGTCGCGCCTTAGCAATCGCGAAACCAACTCCGAGAGGTTATTGACCACGCCGGAGCACGATCAACCTGACCACGAGGGTCTGTTTCCTGCGAGCAAACGAAGAACAAGCAAGAAACTAAGATTGCAATCTGGATATTGCGAATATAAGATGAAAGCTTTATTGATCAAGGTGGGGTTCTATGACGCCTTTGTCTGGTCGTTGAACACAAACGAAGTACGCGAAGTTGCAGCTATGGCGAACTTTTAATCTAAATGAAACCCAAAGTCTAAACGATGCCCTAAGGGCTGTATATATGGAGGAAGAGGGGGGGGGGGGAATTTCGTGGCCCTTGGTGGAGGGGTCCGAAATCAACCCTATCTCTTGTTTCCCCACACATACGGACTCTAAAAATAGCCTATACTTATGTATTTCGAAATTACATGGGCCTGGCCCAATAATAAGGTGACGCAGCACCTAAAATAGCCTCGGGACGAAATTTATGAAGTGGCATCTTGTATATTTCGTCCAAGGCTTCATGCACCCATTATGGTGGCTTCAAAGTCCTGAAATCATCACTTGTAACTCCGTTCTTGTTCCCCTTGCGCATGCCATCATCTCCATGCTTGTTCTTGCTCCAATGTTCATCCTTCTCCAAGCTAGGCCCTTCATTTGTAAGCAAAACAAATGTATCCAATTTAGGCAGCATCATATTCTCATGATGATAGAGGCAAAGGTGTCCCGTCTTTCGATGAGATGGTGGATTTCGCTTTGGTGGAAGTCGACTTTGACGATCCGACTACGAACGTGCGAGGACGTCGCGCCTTAGCAATCGCTAAACCAACTCCGAGAGGTTATTGACCACGCCGGAGCACGATCAACCTGACCACGAAGGTCTGTTTCCTGCGAGCAAACGAAGAACAAGCAAGAAACTAAGATTGCAATCTGGATATTGCGAATATAAGATGAAAGCTTTATTGATCAAGGTGGGGTTCTGTGACGCCTTTGTCTGGTCGTTGAACACAAACGAAGTACGCGAAGTTGCAGCTATGGCGAACTTTTAATCTAAACAAAACCCAAAGTCTAAACGATGCCCTAAGGGCTGTATATATGGAGGAAGAGGGGGGGAATTTCGTGGCCCTTGGTGGAGGGGTCCGAAATCAACCCTAACTCTTGTTTCCCCACACATACGGACTCTAAAAATAGCCTATACTTATGTATTTCGAAATTACATGGGCCTGGCCCAATAATAAGGTGACGCAGCACCTAAAATAGCCTCGGGACGAAATTTATGAAGTGGCATCTTGTATATTTCGTCCAAGGCTTCATGCACCCATTATGGTGGCTTCAAAGTCCTGAAATCATCACTTGTAACTCCGTTCTTGTTCCCCTTGCGCATGCCATCATCTCCATGCTTGTTCTTGCTCCAATGTTCATCCTTCTCCAAGCTAGGCCCTTCATTTGTAAGCAAAACAAATGTATCCAATTTAGGCAGCATCATATTCTCATGAACATTAGAATCATTAGCAAGAAACGAAAGTACCTGGTAATTTAGTTGGCGTGCACGAGCTCTAGTAATTGGTCCAGTATGTATAGCAGCAAAGGCTGTGGGTGTAACAATTGTATTGATGTCCTCATCATCCTCCCCTTCTTGAAATGAAGTCGTCCTCGACGGAAGTTCATCTTCCTCACCCAAATAAGGCTTCAAATCTGCAATGTTAAAAGTGGGACTAACCCCAAAATCTGCAGGCAGCTCAAGTTTATATGCATTATGATAGAGGCAAAGGTGTCCCGTCTTTCGATGAGATGGTGGATTTCGCTTTGGTGGAAGTCGACTTTGACGATCCGACTACGAACGTGCGAGGACGTCGCGCCTTAGCAATCGCTAAACCAACTCCGAGAGGTTATTGACCACGCCGGAGCACGATCAACCTGACCACGAGGGTCTGTTTCCTGCGAGCAAACAAAGAACAAGCAAGAAACTAAGATTGCAATCTGGATATTGCGAATATAAGATGAAAGCTTTATTGATCAAGGTGGGGTTCTGTGACGCCTTTGTCTGGTCGTTGAACACAAACGAAGTACGCGAAGTTGCAGCTATGGCGAACTTTTAATCTAAACAAAACCCAAAGTCTAAACGATGCCCTAAGGGCTGTATATATGGAGGAAGAGGGGGGGAATTTCGTGGCCCTTGGTGGAGGAGTCCGAAATCAACCCTATCTCTTGTTTCCCCACACATACGGACTCTAAAAATA